>NC_056526.1:10759186-10772467 GCF_019175285.1 Sceloporus undulatus | reverse complement strand
TAATAATAATAATAATAATAATAATAATAATAATAATAATAATAATAATAATTTATTTTTAGCCCGCCTTTTCTAGTGGATCAAACTATTTTGGTTTTCTGAGACTGTTCTTGCTAAATTGATTTTGTTACTGCTTACAGTGCTTTCCAGTTTTTTGCTTTCAACAGAAAATGCTCCCAACTAGAATAGATCTATGGAATCAATTGTTGAATGATGAATCAACACATGTTGTTGTTGTGTACCTTCAAGTCATTTCCAGCTTATGGTGAGCCTAAGTCAAACCTATCCCAGGGTTTTCTTGGCAAGATTTGTTCAGAAGTCCCCCCCCTTGCTTTCCTTTGAGACTGAGAGAGTGTGACTTGGCCAATGTCACCCAGTGGGTTTCCATAGCATAGTGGGGATTTGAATCTTGGTCTTCACAGTTGTAGTCCAATGTTCAAACCACTATATCATGCCAATACATAATTAAAATCAAATTGATTCAGTGAGTTTATTTTATTTGTGACTATCAGTAAAATTTATGGCTGAATATGTGGTTTGATCTGAAACCACATTCATCTCTTCTACTGGCTGTCTTGAGTCCCAGTTTTGGGAGAAAGGCAGCATACAAATAAATGTAATAGTAAATAAATAAGAATACTGGTGATACTGGAGAGATGGCCCATAGTTATAGCAACAGGACTACAAAACCATATACTCAATTATAAGTCAAAAAATTGTGCCCCAAAGTTGACCCTAAAATCTTGGGTCGACTTACGTATAGGTTAATATAGTAATACTGCTTAAAAAGGTCCTGAAAGAAGAACCACCCCGTGTGTCTGGGCACTGATTTCTGAAAGAGCTGTCCAGGCAGGAGAGAGAGAGAGAGACAGAGAGACAGAGAGAGAGAGAGAGAGAGAGAGAGAGAGAAAACGAGCGAAAGAGAGGTGATTCCCTTCTCAATCCAATGTTAAAGCCTTCTCTCCCCACCAAACACCCCATTTAACTCCACTTCTCTCCCTTCCCAATCCAATGTTAAAACCTTCTCACTCCACCAAACACCCCATTTCCCTCCATTTCCCTCCTTTCTCAATCCAGTATTAAAACCTTCTCCTCCAGCACCAGGGAAATGGTGTTAGGTGGTTGGGAGAGGTCCAGAAAAGGAGGAGGAGGGATGGAAGTGGTGTTTTACACTTTACATTCTTTGTGACATGCCCCTAAGTTTTACCATCGACTTATCTATGGGTCATATCAAAATCCATGATTTTGGACCTAAAAGCCTCCTTTGACTTATACATGAGGTCGACATGTACACGAGTATATACTGTACATGTAGGGCTGTTTCTCTAGAATGACTTATATTTTTATCCTGATTCTAGTAAAAGAATTCTACCATGGGCTCATCTCTCAAACATGTAACATTAACCCAGTGCATGTCCATGGCTTCCGGGCACAAGAAGTGTTTCATTGACATACATCTGAAAAATATGTGCTCTCTAGGCATTTTCTAGGTTCTCCGATGCAATTCTATGATATGCTCCAGGTGGAAGTTGACCATAGAGTCAAGTCAGAAGACCTAGAAAGGCCTAGAGAGGTGTTCTCTTTAGGAATCTTTAGGTCTTCCAGCTCAACTCTATGGTCAACTTCCTCCAGAAGTCATTCATTTCAATAGAGTTCACTGTTATCCACAGTTTTCCATTTCCACAGTAAGTCTAGGAATGTATCCCCGGTGGATATGGGAGTCATACTGTAATTGCTTCTTGAAAACCATAAATACAACTACCAGGACTAACAAGGGCATCCTACATAACCTCTTTGGTTAATCAAATGTTTACTGTAAAAGTGAGCTGCTGTTGCTATTGCTGCTGTCACTATTTTTTGTACTAACTACTAGCAGTTACTACTAGTAACTTAAAACTATCTGCTTTCATAATCTCTTGAACCAGAAGAAAATGCCAGGATTCTTGGGAGTCCATTCAGCCTACCTAAGTAAGGCCGTATAATGTGTACACAGCCTATAAGAAAAGGTACAGAATTGCGAACAATTATTAGCATTTGTATTCTAAAGTATTATGATCCTTTAATTTAAAAAAAAATGGTTTAGGTCTTGGCACTGCAGATGCCCAGAACGGAATTATGCCAATTTTCCCAGAGAATTTGTACATGTGTTCACATTCACTATATTATAGTGGTTAATGTTCCTACGGTGATTGCAGGGAAATTGCTGGAGTGTCCACCACAGCAATAAATACTCACTGTTTACGGTACCTGCAAGTGCATTTATATTATTCAATCCAACAGTGGCTCCAGCCAGTCCTTGGAGTGTCCCCAGAGAAGTCAAAGAATTCATGGCTGCCCCAGCTGTGGAATTTGCCGTTGATGCAGCCACTAAAAGAGGGAAGAAAAAGATCAGTAAATGGAATGTCCCACCATAAATGTCACAAAGAGCTGGTGAGGAAATGCATTAAACTGACCCAATGATTTGATGAAGAAGAACTTTTTATTTTCATTAATTATGCACATTAGTATGTATATCTGGAAGCAAATCCCAGTGAATTCAGTCTTACTTTTGACCACACATACATAGGATTGAACTGTTATTCTCTGATTCTGGTGCTTGGCCTGGGATATGACAGAAGACAGCTTTTAGATTTTTACATCTGCTTGTGAATAAAGTATCTTTGGATTTGGCAGGACATGCTTATTCATTTTTTTTCTGTTTTGTGGATTAATTGATTGAAATTAAAAAAAAAACCCAATATTGAGGTGAATGAAACACATTCAAAACAATTTTTGCCATTTTGAGCTAGGACTTTCACTGTGGCTACTACCACATTGCAGAATTAATCCCATCTGACACTCTTCAACTGTCATGATTCCATCCTATGGAATCCTGGGATTTGTAGGTTGTTGTGGCACCAGAGCACCAGAGCTCACTGATAAGAGAAGGCTAAACATCTCACAAAATTAAAAATCCCAGAATTCTGTAGCATTGAGCCGTGACAGTTAAAGCGGTGCCAAACTGCATTATTTCTGTGGTACAGATTCAACTACATATCCTGCAATGAAAAGTCACAACTTTCATGCTGCAAATATAAAAACCCTAGATAACCCCGGTAATTTATTGGATTAGTAGGCTTTGAAAGCATAACAGAAAGCATACAACAGAAATTGAGGATCAAGTCACATGAAACCCTCTTTGAGGACAAATGGACTTGCAGTAGACATACATGTGCACGCTATTTATGCATCACCCCTCCAGAACTGAAGAAAGTAGTGAAAGATATAGCACCTACGCTGATTAATCACTTGTTAAAACCTCATCTAAATCTTACCACAGACCAGCAACAATTTGATGCTAGACAGATGTGGACAGATAAAAGAAGCAGTAACTTCTTGATTCTAAGTAGGATATTGGAAGAGAATACTATTACTGTGCAATTGTATAACTATCATAAAACTTTGGTAACCTGCACTGGACTAAAAATAGTATATTGCTTCCTTAATGTGAGTGATTAAGAAGATGTATAGAGGCCAAGAAAACACTAGAACATGTCAGTTATAGAATGAAAATATAGACTGACCAAACAGACCGACCAAAATAAAGCTGCTTCGGGTCACTTTTGGAGGCATGCTGTTTAAATGCTGCATGCGTCCTAAGAGGCCAGAAGCTGTGCCAAAGCCACGCTCCAGTCCTAAGGGCTAGAGCGCAGCTTTGCTGCAGCTTCTGGCCTCTTAAGATGCATGTGTCATTAAAACAAGATACCTCCAAAGTGACCTGAAGCAGCTTATTTTGGCTTGTCTGTTTGGGCCCATAGTTAAGGAAAGAAAGCTGACTTGATTTGCTGCCACTAAGGATAGCACAGGAGGTAAACCACAAGATGCTCAAGAAACTGTGGTAAACAGTATTATCATGGCAGGAATAACAGCAATGAAAATCTAACTTCTAGAACTTCACAGACAGAAAAAACAACAACCATGTATAAAACTCCTATTCTCACACCATGCCAAAGAAAATCATGGTTTGAATCTTATCTCTCCAGTATGCATTTCTGATAGCTGTACTATGTTAACTGTAGCTTGCATTCATTTTTTGTCCTACGAAGCTCCAGAAATTGGTCCATCTACACCGTCACCAAACAGAGGGCAATGAGAGTTTTCCAACACACCTGAGTTGGTCATTGTTGTTTCCACAGATGGAAGTACTTTCCAGTTACTCCTAGAATGCTAGGGAGTTGAATCTGGGACCTTCTCCATGCCAAGCATGAGTGCTACCACTGAGATACGGTCCTTCTCCTAAATATCAGAGGTTCCTGATCTCATAGTGCTGAAGCATGAGCTGGTTTAAAAATGGAATATAGAAAGCTGTCTTATAAGGAGTCAAGTCATTGTTGCATGTATCTTGGTACTGTTTACCCGGACAGGCACAGGCTCTCCAGGGCTTTCCCAGCCTGATTTGGTGATGCCAGGGATTAAAACGTGTCTTTCTGTTTGCAAAATATGTGTTCTACCTGTACGCCCAAACTTTCCCCAAAAATATACATATAGTTGCAATGTGAGAAAGAAGGTATGGGGGTAGCCTATGCACTGCATAGCATTTTTATGTTCATACAGTATATTTCAAGACAAATGTGTAACATAGAGGCGAGGGTGGGAATCATGAAGCAAGATGTTCTTGCACTGGAGCTCCCAGCATCCTAATAAATATGTATGCTGGAATAGGTTGCTGCAGTCCAAGAATATCTGGGGGTGTGTAAGGGTCCCCTCCTTTATGGAAGAAATGCTCCTGTACTTTGCATGAGAAATGGGTGAAAACTGCTGAAAACTGTCTGCTAGAAAAGTCTTCCTGCTGACTTCATCTTCCATGCAGGTATTTATCAGTTTGGAGATAATAGGCAGGCAAAGAAGCCCTTTGTGCTTGTAAGACAACTGTGACAGGCTCCAAATGCTTAAATAAAAAATAAAGATGAAATAAAATATTCAACATAGGTTGCCCAGTCCCTTGGAATAGCCAATAACTGAATAATTTGCTTCTACCTTATTTGAAGATTACATTGGTAATGGCTAACAGTGGCTGATACAATGATTCTTTTGTATTCACTGTTCATCTATTATTATTTTTAAAATCAAGCTGGATTACTTGTCTTTACAACATCTGATGTAAATTGGTTTTATGTGTCAGCTTGCACATTAAATGAAAAAGTGCTTCTTTCACTCACATTTGTCATTGGACATTCTACAAAAAGTAAGAGACATGTTGCTAACCTTATTGGGTAGACTCCCTCAGGTTTTCTGCTGGTATATTATAAATAACATTACATTATAGCCTCTTCCTAAGCACTTAGTTAATTAGCATTTGATGGATTAGATAGCCTTTAATATGGCACAAAACATCTTGACCCACAAAAACGAAATACTCTTCTTCCTTTCTCTCCCCCCCCCTTTTTTTGGCTGAATGCCAACCAACCGAAAGAACAGTGAACACTTGGCACTTGCAGCTGCAATGAGCCACCTTAAGATTAAAACTCCTCGAGGTGTGCATTTTATTAAGCTTTAAATTAATTTTAACTACTTAGAACTCACCGTCTGCTCCTGGCCAGTGCTTTTGTAAATCAGTGAAGCGTATGAGGAAGCATGTCTACCTTGTGTGCAACCAAGTTGACAGCAGCACTTGATAACTCCATGGCAGACAATAAACTGAGCAAGCCAGAAATAACGCTGTGATCTAGTTTGTACATGGCACTTTTGCTTATAGTCTTTCTTTGGGCCCAGTGTTTTTATGTGAATGCAGATATGTAGGGAGCTTGTTGCATAGATTTGAAACAGTTATCAGCTGGCCTAGAGTATAGTTACGGTTATGACCTATGAAATCCCATACAGCTCAGGTCCAGGTTATCTGAAAGACCACATTCTCTCATATGAACCAGCCTGTGTTTTGAGGTCTCTCTGTTCCAAACCCTCACAGGAACACTTACAGGGAGCATTGGAGAGGGCCTTCTCAGTGGCTGCTCCCAAGCTCTGGAACTTCCTTCCCAGAGAGATTAGACCAACACCCTTATGATTTTTCCAAGCCCAGGGAAGACTTTTTTATTTTGACAGCACTTTGAGAACTGATTTTTTTTTTTTAAAGGAAACAGGCCTTATACAGTGGGTCCTTGGTATCCACTGAGGTTTGGTTCCAAGACACCCATGGATACGAAAATCCGTGGATCCTCAAGTCCCATTAAATACAGTGGCATAGAAAAATGGTGTCCCTTATATAAATTGGCAACATCAGGGTTTGCTTATTGGAATTTGTGTATTTTAAAAATATTTACAAACCATGGATGCTTGAATCTATGGATAAAGAATCTGTGGATGTGGAGGGTTTTCTGCATAATATACTGGATTTTCATAGAATCATAGAATTGGAAGGGGCCCTATAGGCATTCAGCGCCACCCTCTCTTTTATTTGTTATTGTTAATGGCTTTTGTTTTAGCGGGTTTTAATTTTAACTTTTAAAATACTTTAATAGCTTTTTAATTTTTCTATGTTGTGAATTTTAACTATGTTTTAACTCCTGTAAGCCAGTCTGAGTAGTGACCCTGATTAAGAAACAGTTACCTGGATTTACTCTTCCTTAATTGTTCTGCATTCCTGATCGCTAGTTAGTCATGATCATGATGCCATTGCCATGATAATTAATTCTAACTCCCCAGACCATTTTACTGGGCATCAGCTGCAAAGGCAGGAGGAGGTCTATTCTGCTGGTGATTGGAATATGTGTGAATGATGTTTCTGTCGGGCTGGAGAGGAGGTTGGTCCAGGAGAAATTATTTAGCTAAGTATAAATAACTGATTGGCTGATGCATAACACTGGCTAATAATGTGAATAATAATAATTAATAATACAATATGCTGTATTGCAATCCATCACTGTCACAGAAAATCTGAGTTAGAAACTCAGAAATGCAGTGGACCCTTGCCTTACACAGGGATCCATTCCAGACCCCCCCCCCCCCCCGTAAGGCAATTCCACCTATGCTGGAACCCCATTCACTTGAATGGGGCTTGTGTGTGTGGCGGCGCTGCAGCGCGCGTGCACCATGGGCACGCGCCCCATTCATCTGAATGGGATGTGCTGCCCCTTGCACTCCCACGTGCTCCCTGTGGCTTGAGTGCATAAGCTCAAACCTGCGTATAACGCGGGCACACTGTAATTATAGAAATATCAATAATAATTAATCTTCTGAGTTTCTAGAATCATAGAATCGTAGAGTTGGAAGAGACCACAAGGGCCATCCAGTCCAACCCCCTGCCATGCAGGAAATCACAATCAAAGCATCCCCAACAGATGGCCATCCAGCCTCTGTTTGAAGACCTCCAAGGAAGAAGACTCCACTACACTCCAAGGAAGTGTGTTCCACTATCGAACAGCCCTTACTGTCAGGAAGTTCCTCCTAATGTTGAGGTGGAATCTCTTTTCCTGCAGCTTGCATCCATTGCTCTGGGTCCTAGTCTCTGGAGCAGCAGAAAACAAGCTTGCTCCCTCCTCAACATGACATCCCTTCAAATATTTAAACAGGGCTATCATATCACCTCTTACCCTTCTCTTCTCCAGGCTAAACATCCCCAGCTCCCTAAGTCGTTCCTCATAGGGCATGGTTTCCAGACCCTTCACCATTTTTGTCGCTCTCCTTTGGACATGCTCCAGTTTCTCAATTGTGGTGCCCAGAACTGGACACAGTATTCCAGGTGGGGCCTGACCAAAGCAGAATAGAGTGGCACTATTACTTCCCTGGATCTAGACACTATACTTCTATTAATGCAGCCTAAAATCGCTTTGGCCTTGTTAGCTGCCACATCACACTGTTGACTCATGTTCAACTTGTGGTCTACTTGGACTCCTAGATCCCTTTCACATGTAGTTTCATTCAGCCAGTTGTCCCCCATCCTATATCTGTGCTTTTCATTTTTCTGCCCTAAGTGCAGTACCTTACATTTCTCCGTGTTGAATTTCATTTTGTTAGCTTCGGCCCAGTTTTCTAGTCTGTTCAGGTCATTTTGAATCTTGATCCTGTCCTCTGGAGTATTAGCTACTCCTCCTAATTTGGTGTCATCTGCAAATTTGATCAGTATTCCCCTAATTTTGTCCTCCAAGTCATTGATAAAGATGTTGAATAGCACTGGGCCCAGGACAGAGCCCTGTGGGACCCCACTGGTCACTTCTCTCCAGGATGAAAAGGAGCCATTGTTGAGCACCCTTTGCGTTCGGTCGGTCAACCAATTACAAATCCATGTAACAGTTGCCTTGTCTAGCACACATTTTACAAGCTTGTTTGCAAGAATATCATGGGGAACTTTGGCAAAGGCCTTACTGAAATCAAGATATACTATATCCACATCATTCCCTCCAACTAACAAGCTGGTAATTTTATCAAAGAAAGAGATTAGGTTTGTCTGGCATGACTTGTTTCTCTGAAACCCGTGTTGACTTTTTGTGATTATGGCATTGCCTTCTAGATGTTCACAGACTCTCTGTTTAATGATCTGCTCCAGAATCTTTCCTGGTATTGATGTCAGACTAACTGGACGATAATTGTTTGGATCCTCTTTTTCCCCCTTTTTGAAGATGGGGACGTTTGCCCTCCTCCAGTCTGCTGGGATTTCTCCTGTTTTCCAGGAGTTCTCAAAGATTATTGCTAATGGCTCCGATATTACATTTGCCAGTTCTTTTAATACCCTGGCTCAGATTTTTGGTGAGTGATGGAATGCAACACAACATACTTATGGGGAGAAATCTGGAAGAATGTTTAGCAACTGGACAATGGAACGAGGGAGTTGTCTCAATGAATCCCTTGCCAATCAGTGGCTGGTAGGGTCATTATCAGAGTTTGTTATCATTGTCCCAGTGCTATCTGGCAGCTGTTGTGTAGTCGGGGAGAAAACATCATGCAAGGAGGTACTAGATACCTGCCTGTTCAATGTTCGAAAAAGCAGTTATGCCAGCACTCCTCCTCACGCAGGGTCACACAGTACACACACACACACACACACAGACAGACACACACACACACTTTCTTCCAGGTTAGCATTCTCTGAAGATGCCAGCCACAGATGCTGGCGAAACATCAGGAGAAACATAGCCCGAAAAACCCACAAAAAACTATGGATGCTGGCCATGAAAGCCTTCACCTTCACATTAGAAATAATGTAATTTGACACCATTTTAACTGCCATGGCTCAATGCTATGACATCCTGGAATCTGTAGAGTTCTCTGACAGTGAAGGCCAAATATATCACCAAACTACAAAACTCAGTATTCCATAATATCAAGCCATGGCAGTTAAAACAGTGTCAAACTTCACTATTTCTGCAGTGTAGATGCAGCATAACTTTGTGAAAGAAATTGTAGCATAAACTTTCATAGACTTGGTCTACTTCCTCAGATACATTTTAATGGAATATGAATTAAAACTTAATAATGAATTAAAATTTAAAATGCAATTGGAGAGAGGGAGAGAAGAGGGCAATTTTAAAAAGTCATGGATGAGTCTGGTACAAATGAGAAAATCTTGAAAAGTGGATTGCCTTCCCCCCTGCATGTTCAAAATAGCGTGTTATCAACAGTAGCTTTGTTATAGATACACTGATGAATAATTTTCAGGTATATTTATATAACAAAGAACAATGAAATTAACATAATTATATAGCAAAATATATTGTGAATATTCAGAGGAATAAAATGCAGGATCTCTGTAGATGAACCATCTACACTGATTGATTCAGAAACCTGTCCTACAGATACAGCTATTTTTAGACCATTTTGGGAAGTAAATGATAGATGGCACAGTGGGTGTAGTGGTCTATAACAAAATGTCACCATAGAAGGCTTGAACTGCCTATTGGAGAAATGTGCATTGTGGTGAAGTGAACAAGCAGACAAAAAGCTTTTAAAGGATGCTGGGCATAGACACTTTGTAATGCTTCGCTGCTGAAGCATCTGAAATTTTCTATAAAAATGGCCAGGTTTCAGACAATTGTGTTCTAAACGTGAATGCTTTTACCTAACAAAGGCAACCTTTTATAGTACGGATAACATAATGAATAACCTATAAATCATTTAACCGCATCCCTAGGATAAAGAACAGACATTTTATTCCTGTAAATAGATTTTTCAAATGACAAACTGGTCAAGAATGCCAGAGACAATCCTTTGCATTTGTCTGGGACATCAACTAAATTAACTGTAGCAAAACAGGCAACAGCTGCTTTTATTAACAAAGCTTTAAAGAATAGTTGTCCAGCAGATCAAGTATTTAAAGGAGGGAAAAGGAAAAGAAAAGAAAATGTCCATGGATTTAAGCCCTATGCTGGGGTGGTACCTCTAATCTTTCCTGCATCCCTGCCAGATGCAGGAAAGGCTGTCAGGCTCATACTGTCTCTGGCAATAGCACAGTCTTCTAGTTACAGCCGCTAACGTCAGGCTGGTCTACAGCATTTCGGTGCCTGAGGCAGAAAATCCAAAATGCACGCTCCCACTGATTATCAGGGGGCACATTCCATTTGCACATTTTCCAACTCAAGCCCCATTTCAATTAGCAAGCACTGTGTTTTTGTCTGCACCTGTTTGTATCAATGGAGCTGGCAAGCAAGAAATGTTTCTCGTCAATTATGCCTCATTCGATTTATGTGTCTCCTTATCTGCTGCCCTTAGGGGCTTCCAGAATAATCCACCAGAAGTGTCCATCTCTGGCTGCTGCTTGCAGGACTTGGCAAGGAAGTTGATGCTCTTAGTTTCAGGGAAATGAAGTACAGCTGTAGGCAAAAGTCACTTGCCCAGTGAAAACTCTCTCTTTCCCACCATGATCCTTAACACCCAGTGCTGACTGCAGGTTTAGGAGGCCATCAACCATAATCCCCTCAATGAGCCTCTTTTCTCATCACCATCACCATCATCTGCAACTTTCTTTCCTGTTCCTTCTAGGCAAATTCCAACTGTCAAGAAAGTGGAAAGGTTGTTGAGGACGTAGCAAAGTCCCATCACTAGCTACAAGGAGAGAGTGGATGCGTGGCGGTTGGCAGCAACAGGAACATCAGGCCCTAGTGATCAGCTGGAATGATACATACCCTCCAATTGTCCCAATTTGACAAAGACAGTCCCGATCATCTGTAGTCCCACTTTATAGCTGCTTTTAAAATGTCCTAGTTTCTCTCTCCTCTTCCCATGTTCCCCCTTTGTCCTCAGCTTACTTCAGTTGTAAGCTGAATTAGAAGTGCAAAACTAGTTTGCACTCAGTTATCTAGGCAGGGGTAGGAGAGAAGGGACAGAATCTTGTCCTTGCATGTTGGCTCAGGGAAAAGGAAACCGCTGCAGCCTCTCCTAGCTTATGGGTTCTACCTCATTGATTTTTTGCCATCTTGCGTACACTCTGATGTTGCTTGGGCACATGTGTCTTATTTTTCATCTGCAAAATTTGGAAGGTGTCTGAGGAACTCTGAATGGCAGAATGTTGCTCAACCAAATGCAACCTGGAGAGCATCCAGTGCAAAGAAAGCAGTGCAAGACTATCTTGCTTTGTCAGAAGCTAGGCTCACCACATGCCCAACTTTACAGAGGAGATTCATCTATCTGAAGGGATTTCTGAAGCCATGTTTGAAAGGGCTGTGAGATGAAAATCCTCTGTTTGTAGTGGTAATGGCAACTTCAAGGGGCTTGGCTTGCTTTCTGTTCTTATAGCTCCTGGTTTTTATAGTAGACATGGACATGGACTAATAGACTGTACAGCAAAGGGGGCTGGTGGCTTTCATGTGCTCTTGGTTTTACTCTGAACCTCAAAGGAGCTATCCAAGCTGCTGAAACTATTTTTTTTGAATTTTTCTTTAAAGTACAATGGTTATGATTATGCTGGAGATCCTACATTGAACAGAGGGTTGAACTTGGTGGCCTCTTCCAACTCTATGGTTCATCCCCTGTTCATGGAAGGGAACACTTTCGCATATCTCCCATTACATGTAAATATGTTTACACAGCATATGAAGCCACTGATGCTTCTTTAAAGAAAAGAAAATATTCCAGAAAAGCTAGTTAGTAAAAAAAAAAAAATATGGATAATGAAGTTGGCAAACAAAGGTGTATAAAGTAAATAACATATTATCAAAACATAAAAAAGAATAATAATGAGCATATGAGGCTTTTGATGATCAGTGAGGAAATTATGAAAGAAATATGTTCTTGTTTGGTTTTATTCTGTTATGATTTTTATTTGTACTTGTATTCAGTGCTATCTGATGCATTAAAAACAGTTCTAGCCATGGGCAATATTAATATTTTTTCTGCTTAAAAGTGCAAAAAAAGAGAACTTTTTAAACTTGCCAGAGGGATTTAAAAGAAAAGGGGAAATGTTATTCTATTATTTATGTTAGATATCTATTGATTCTGTGTGGAAAGATGTCAATGGCTATGAAAAATAAAAATTATAATATATAATTAGAGAAATAATAGGGGTATTGTATTGTCTCTAATCATTTTGGATTGTCTTGAAGCTTTTTGGAAAGTTGAAATTGAAGTCGCTGGCAATGGACCTGTTTTCTGAAAAGTAATTTTTGAAAAGAAAAAAATGTGCACTGTGACAAGCAAGAGATTTTCGTTCTCTTTCTTTGCTGTAAGATTTCTGTTCTTATAATATCTGGACTGACACTGCATGTTTTATAATGGGGGTTGGGAAGAAGAGAAGTATAAGACCTTATTTCTTTTCTCTGTGCAATGTCTGAAGTGAGGATTTGGTTACCTGCAGCAAACAAGATCCATTGAACCAAGATGCAGAGAGAGGTTTACATATACCTCATCCTCATCCACTCAGCACTTTGAAGAGTGCCAAGCTAATCTCATACTTTATTAGTTTTTTGTTGTTGTTAACTGCCCTCAAGTCAACCCCAACACATGGAGACCCTGTAGCTGAGAAATCTCCAAGACCCCTTCTCCTCAGCTGCTCCTGAAAACTCAGGCCCTAATTCAGTGATGGTGAACCTTTTAGAGGCCAAGTGCCCAAACTGCAACCCAGACCCCACTTATTTACTGCAAAGTGCCTTGTCCCTCTGGCTTTCTAGTAAAAAACTCTTGCAAACTCTGTGCTGGGGCGATGGCACATGTGCCCACAGAGAGGGTTCTGAGTGCCACCTCTGGCACACGTGCCATAGGTTCGCCATCTATCCATCTAGTGTGTGGTCTTTCTCTCTTTCTACCTTTCCTAGCATTATTGTCTTTTCTAATGAGTTGTGACTTCTCATGATGTGGCCAAAGTACAACAGCCTCAATTTG
>NC_056526.1:10668559-10759176 GCF_019175285.1 Sceloporus undulatus | reverse complement strand
ATCATCATCATCATCATCATCATCATCATCATCATCATCATCATCATCATCATCATTTTTTAAAATATATTTTTTATTAAATTTCATTCATAAAATCAAAAAACAAGTTTTCCAGTTTCATACGTGTGATCATAAGTAAATATAATCTTTGTCTTCTGAAGCATGTATGTCATTACAATCGTATAATACATCCTTACTTCCTTTATATATCTCTTCAGTTGCTTGTTGTATTCTCTTTTCAGCTCTTTATTTCTAACTTATCTTTCTCCTAGTGAAATAAATGTCCATAAATGGTCATGTTTTACAAAAATCCTGTTTTGACTTATCTTTCAATGACATTATATTATCCATTTCCATGTAATCATACAATTTTAATAACCATTGATTTAAATTTGGAGTTTCATTATCTTTCCACATACTTGCATAAACTACCCTAGCAGCGCAGACCATATAAAATATAAGTTTGCCATGCTTTCGTTCCAATTGTTCTTGTTCTAGCATATTCAATAAATATAGTTTGGGGTCTTTAACATAGTTTATTTGTAGTATTTCTAACATTGTTTTGTGGATAATTCTCCAAAATATTTTTGCTTTTTTACATGTCCACCAACAATGGTAATAGGAACCCACCTCTGTTCCACACTTCCAGCATACATTTTTACACTTTTTACCTATTTTTGCCAGGATTTGTGGTCTCCAGTGCCATTTATATTGCATTTTTAGTAGATTTTCTCTTAAGCCATAGTTGGGTGTATATTTCATCCGTTTCTTCCAATTTTTCCCCCACTGGGATAAAACAATATTCTGGCCCATGTCCTTTGCCCAATCGATCATATATTTTTTTATCACCTCTTGTTCTAAATCACGTTGAAGCAATATTTTGTACAGGCAGGAAATCTCATGTTTTCCTTCTTCTCTAATTATTTTCTTGATTTCCACATCTGTTTTCCTGATTCCTTTTGTTTTTTGGTCTATCGAAAATCTTTCTTTTATTCTTCTATATAAAAACCAACTACATTTGTATCCTTCGTTGTTTAATTCTGATTCAGTTTTTAATGTTCTTTGTCCATCTTCCATATTTGTAATATCTTTGTAAGTTGGCCATTTTTCATTATCATCATTTTTATTTATATATCCCGCCTCTTCCAAGGATCGAAGCGGGATTACAGCATTAAAATAATACAATACAATCCAGACAATCAATAAAATACTAATACTGAATTACACATCCCTATTAGTACCTTAAAACATCCAATCATCAAATCATATACCATCATAATTAGGGTGGAGCCTTAAACATTGTCTGTATACAAAATCCGATGGATAAGCCTGCCGGAAGAGATTCGTCTTAAGTGTGCCTTCTTAAAGGCATATAAGGTGGTAATAAGACAGATCTTTTTCAGTAGCCTATTCCATAATTTAGGGGCTGCGGCAGTAAATGCTCTATGGGAAGTTTAATAGAGTATTACGATCTTCCAACAAATTCTTCCCAGATGTTCTAAGTGTGCAGGCGGATTGTGTAGGGAGAGGCGTTCCTGCAAGTAACTCAGGCCTGAGCCATGTAGGGCTTTAAAGGTAATAACCAACACCTTGTATTGTGCCCAGATACTAATTGGCAGCCAGTGAAGAGATTTTAGCGCTGGTGTTATGTGGTCAAACCTAGATGTACCGGTAACCAATCTGGCTGCTGCATTTTGAATCAATTGAAGCTTCTGAACTTGGTACAAGGGTAGCCCCAAGTAGAGCGCATTACAGAAATCTAAATGAGAAATTACAATGAATGTACCCCTGCTTCAAGGTCCTTTTGGTCCAGGTAGGGACGCAGTTGGTGTATCAACCAAAGTTGGTACCAAGCACTCCTGGCCATTGCATCTACTTGAGATGACAACTGTAGCAATGAGTCCAGTAGTACTCCCAAACTGTGAACTTCATCTTTTAGGGTAAGTGTTACCCCATCCAGGACAGCTTGCAGGGAGAGTTCAGGTTTAATTTGTTCAAGGACCCATTTGTCTGTCTTTTTGACCGTCCACGGTATCATCACAGCACTCTTCTTCAGCACCACATGTCAACCTAGTTGATATTTTTTCTATTGGCTTTCTTCACTGTCCAGCTCTCATATCCATACATGGTGACAGGGAATACAATGGCTTGGACGATTATGACTTTAGTGCTCAGTTGTATATCTTTACTCTTTAGGATCTTATCTAGGTCTTTCATAGCTGCCCTTCCCATTCCTAGTCTTCTTATTTCTTGACTGCATTCACTATTCTGATCAATGTTTCATCCTGGGTATGAAAAGTCTTTATTTGAATTTCCTCATTGCCTAGGTTGAATTTAGGTAGATCCTCCATGGTCATTTTTTTATTTTATTTATGTTCAGCATTAAACCTGCCTCTGCATTTTCTTCCTTGACTTTCCTGGGTCATTTGTCCAAATCTGTGAAGTTTTCAACTACTAGTATGGTGTCGTTCCCATATCTTAGATATCTTGATATACTAATGTTTGTAAATAGTGACTGGAATCCTGTTCTTGACTTATGCACCTGTAAATGTGGGTTGCATGCATGTATGTCTCTTTTTGGATGATATTTTTAAAAAAATCTCAAAAACAAACCTTGATTTTGTTATCTTATACAAAGAACACCATTTTTCAAGGGCCCACAATAGACGCAGGAAAAGAAATTCATTCTACCATGGGCCCCATTTTATGGCACTCACAGGATGTGACTCAGCTGACAGACAGGACAATAGCATTCATTTCATCCCAGACTCAGTATCCAGGAACCATCTTTGACCTCTTGCAGGATTTTCCATGACCTGGGTGCCAATAGTCCTCAGCTGTTGCTTCTCATTCTACTTTCTCCTTCCTTCACACCTAACAATCACTTGTTGATTCCTTCCCAGCTTCCACAGGACTGCCGTATCTCATGAGACAAAGGAATGGGTCTCCATGGATAGATACTAGGGCTAGTAGTCCTTTGACAATCTCTGGGGAAAGTGGAAATGATCTTCCATTGTCATGATGATGAACCTATGAACTTCCTTTGCTTCCCCTCATCTTCATTATTGCCATCCAAATTCAGGAGGAAGCAGAGGCGCGTTAGAGACGGGCACAAGAGGTGGCGTCATCGCGCCGCGATTATGCGCGAGGGGTGGCACTTCCAGACGTGCCTTGCCCCTCGCACGTAATCGATACGTCAAAATGGCAGCGCCCTATAGAGATGGGCGCCGCCATCTTGACGTAGCGGACGCTCTGTGTCCACACGTCCCAACCCAGAAGAGACGTCGCGAGTGCGCGCTTTGGCACTTGTGACGTCTCTTCCGGGTTGCCGGAAGGAGCGCGATTTCCGTGCTCATTTTTTGCAGTGTGGAGGAGTCGCGCGGTTTGGCTGCTGCGGCTCCTCCGCGCTGCAACCGGCAGCGGCCCAAGACCGCCCCTTTTGGGTGGTCTGTAACGGGCCAGAGACTCTCAGTTCCCTTCAGCTTTTCGATCCCAATTTCTATGGAGTCTTAACAGCTATTTGGGGGAACTGAGTTTAGGGAATTAAGATTGTAAAACAATGCCAGTTTTTACCCTTGTTTCTCTGCACTGCTATACATTCTGAATATTTTAAACAATCCAGATACCAATTGTTTGCCATAACAATTATGTTTAACAAATGGAGGTGGGTGCATGTTCAATAACTGCTTGCTGACTGACTTGCAAGCCTTATGCTTTTTATGGAATTTGGATATCATCACCCACACCTGTAAATATTATAAAACAACATTTTAACCTTATATCCATATTAATCATATTTATTATTAATCATAGTTCATTTTATGACATTAGATAGTCAGTAAGCCATATTCTCTTATGTGCATCACCACTTTGGTAATAACATAATAAAAGGTATTTTCTCTAGCTGCAAGAGAATGTAATCTTATATTAAAACAATTCAATACAAAAAACATCCCTCCTGACTATAAGAAAAAAGAAGCACAAATAATTAAATAAATAAACAAGGACACCCCCCCCCCCCGCCATTACTGAAAAGCAAATATAAATGTTCCATTACAGTCCAAGTTTAAATGGAAGTGCTTTTGAGACAGTACATGAAGCTTTAGAGAACAAAATGTGTATTCCACAGAGCGGAGAGCAACCAGGAAAAGCTTTTATTCAGGTTTACAAAGTATTTAATGGAGTGGAAAATGTAGAGCTAGATAAGAAAGTTGAAATCAAAGAACATCTTAACAAAGGTTGTTTCTGGGTTAGTAGTAGAGTTTTATAAGGAGGGATGAGGCGATTAAACTGATGTTTTAGCTTGATAACAGTCTTAAAGAGGGGTACTGCTGCTATTTCAGAGGAAGGAATTGGCAAAATCACCTTCTTGCCTAAGAAAACCTTATGAAATTTATGGGGTTGCCAGAAGTCAAACAGGCACCTTGAAGGCACATACACACATGCTGCTTGTATTGGCTCTCTATATCTCTGACATTTCCACAATCAATATAAAGGACAACTTTTGGACCAGAGCTAGGGATGCCACAACTGTGGTGTCACGATTTGAGTGGGCCTCTCCATATTGGAAATGGCTTGCAAGTGGAGGAGTCATACCATCTTTAGGATGGCTGACTCTGCACACTAACTGCAGGATTCTGAGGTGTTTCTGGGGCTCTGTTTCTGGGGTCCTAGCCTGGGAGAGAGGTGGCATATCAATGAAGTAAATAAATAACATTTTGAGTCAGCCAGCTTAAGACCAACTATTTTTTCTGCCATCGCCATCTTCTTACAACCTGGCTACTCATTACAGTTAGGTTTGCATTCAGTCTGATGGCAGTACTTTGAGTAATACACTCAATCCTATGGCAGTGGGCTCTTTTCTATACCAGAGTTCTTTTCCATTCTAATTTTACAGCTGATTTATGGAAGTTAATAACCCCAGGCTTCTATATAAATGTACAATGATGCTCTAGGGCCATTCTCTAGCCATTAAACACATTTCCGGAGTTTAATAATGCTTAGTATACGTTCATCAAGAGCAGCTTCATTAAAGTCAATGGAGCTTGTGTTTCTCTTGTACACAATTTTCATATTAAGGAAGAATGTTAAATTAACCAGAACAGCAGCCACTAAATTCTATAATGGCAAAAGATCTGGGATTTTCTTTGAATATACCAGGGGTTATTTTTATAAGAGAATAACACTGAAAATAAATAATTGGATTCTATGGTAACTGTGGTTCTGTGGGAACAATAGTTATTGTGTGACATTGGCCAAGACATTATCCCCTTTAAACAAACAAGCAAAGAGACAAACAAGAGATATACAGTTATGAGGGTGTGATCCCCAATTATCAGTTGCAAATAGTAAGATTTCTGAAAACAGGGACAGTCAGCAAGGTATGAATTGCTGCACAACTGGAACTATTTTAATATTTTGCCTCTGATACATTAATTAAGTAAGTAATTTTATTTAATTAATTTACACACCGCCTTTTACTTTGTACACAACCTAGTAATAATGTTAATCATATCCACCACATCGCCATTACTCCCACTATTACTATATTTTTATCTCAACCTTTCCAAAGAGGTTAAAATGTCATTCACAATCATTTCAGCCTTCTGAGCTCAAAACCATACTGTGAGGAAAGCTGAAAGGCCCAAAGTCACACAGGGAGCATTATGTTGGCACAAATATTTGAAACTGGGTTTCTCTAGTCCAGTACACAGAATCCATATATGATTTTATGGCTGTTTGAAGATCTCTGATATGCTGTAATAAAATATGTCCATATCGTTTTATCTTTCATGATCCCTGAACATAACCTTTATCTTGTGAATTCCTGCCTGTTTTGTCCTAGACACCACCAGCTACGTTTATTCCCTCCCAGCCCCTGCTCCAGATCCTAACATAGCATGTTCCCTCTCTCTATATATATTGCATCAACATTAGAGTCCATTTCACCAGATACCATTAAAATTCTGAGACAGCAGCCAAAGAACCACCACAAATCCAGTCAGTCAAGGCAGACAAGGGAAGAAAAATAAGTCTCACAACTGGGCATTTGAAATTTGCAAATACCAAGCTCTACTGGTCATTGAACATTTGTCCAGCTCTGGAGCAAAGAGATAAGGGAAAATGTTTTTCGCTGGGTTGAAGGAAAGTGACTAGAAAGAACTTCCATCTTCCAGTGAATACTGAGACCCACTTGAGACGGAATCCTTTGTCTCATCACTGTGACAGGACTACAGCAGCAGTATGTATTCGCATTCCCCAAATGAAAAGGAAACAGACATACGTTTTCTGCACAGCTGCCTTGAATCATAAATTTGCACAACTGTGCTGAAGCCTTGCAGCATAGAAATAAACAATGACAGGAAGGGACTCTGCTGTAGATGACCATAAATATCTCTTTTTTCAAAAATAAGGGGCAGTCTATTCTTGCATCTAGCAGCCCCCATATGATCAACTTGAAGTAAAGGTGTGCTGAGGGTAGGGTAACATCCTGGCTGAGGCAGGGATGGAATGGCCATTTGTATAAATTGGCACATCTGTAGAATTCAGACACTTAGCTGTGTTAGTCTGGAATATCAGTATGCAAAGGGATCATTCATACAGTCTGATTATAAATGCCCTTCCTGGGCATCAGTTCACTCCATGCATCTGACGAAGTAGACTAAATCTATTGCAGGCTAATGCTACAAATTCTTTCACTCATATACTTTCAAAGATGCTACAAAATCCCACTGCATACAACTATGGGTATCATGTTTCCAGGACTAATCTGATTTTCAAGATGGCGGTGGCTTGAAAACAGGATGCAAAGTGACTGTGGGTGAATACCAAACCAAGACAATACACCCGTTAATTCAAATGGCACCTCCATACAATGGCTGCATTTGTTCTGGAGGCAATTATAGAAAGGCCATTGAACATGGCAATTTCTGACTGGTCCTGATTAAGGCATCATTTTATTAGGATTCAAGTACTCCTCTAATTTCGTCCTCTGCAAACAAGGAGAAAGATGAATGTGCTTGCACCGGAGCTGGTTAGCTGAAAAGCTGCTAAAGCTTCAAAATTTTGACCAGCAGTTCTAAATCCACTTGCTAGCATACTAAAGTGTAACTCAATTTTATGCCAGTATATGTCTTTTGTTGTTGTTGTGGAGGTTGGTATTTCCTTCCTCCCACTACAATGAACAATGCCTTCTGATATACTGTAGTCCCCCCTTCTGTACCTGGTGGAAGGCGAGTTGCAGGATCAGAGAATCATCTGGCTATCTCCCAACAGCCAGAAACAAAATGACTACATCATCTACTGAGACCTCCAGAGCAGCAGAACAGACCTCAGAGGATGGTGTATCTCTACAGACATACAATGGTCAAAGTGTTTGGAAGGGTGCAATGTCTCTATGGTAAGTTTGGAGGCTGATGAATTTCCAGCAACAGTATATTTCTGCATGTAGTTCTACAGGTAGAGTCTCTCTTATCTAGAATTCTAAACTCCAAAATATTCCAAAAACCAAACCCTTTTTTCATGGGTAGTTGGGATAGTAACATCTTTGCTTTCTGATGGTTCAGTGAACACAATGTACACAAACTTTGTTTCATGCACAAAATGATTTAAAATATTCTATAAAATCATCTTCCGGCTATGTCTATAAGGTGCGTATGAAACAGAAATGAATTTTGTGTTTAGACTTGTCAGGCAAAGTTGTTGCATTGAGACTGTTTCACCCATTAATAATTTTAATAATTTTGAAAAGAATACATGCAGAAAAAGAAAATATATGCATGCAGGGGGAAGTTCTAACCAAACACAATTGCTGTATGTTTGTGTTTGTTCATGTGCAAAGTAAGTGTTTCATTAAAAACATTAAAAAAATTAAATGTCATTTGTGATGCTTTTACTTTGTACTTATCTATTATGGAAATCTTGATTAAAAATTGACTTGCTGGATTGGACAATTGGCAGAAACCACGTCTGGAAATTAGTGCTGATAAGTGGTTTAGTGACCGAAAGGGAAGAACTGGGCATTAGAAACCTTCAGTAATATTATGCATGTACAGTGCACCCGCGTCATACGTGGCTTTCAGCATATGTTGAAAGCCATGTGGGGAGGAAGGAGTGGCACATCACATAGAGAGTAATGGGATGCACACCTGTGGCGCGTGTGCTGCCGCACCGCCACGTGCATGAGCCCCATTCATCTAAATGGGGCTTGAGCATACATGTAATTTGCTTTACGCGGAGGAGTCTGGAATGGATCCTCCGCATAAAGCAAGGGCGCACTGTAGTTGCATCAACTGTCAGTTATAAACAATAAGCACTTAAGACATAAGCACCAGTTCATTCCACGCATCTGAGGAAGTAGACCAAATCTATGAAAGCTTATGCTTATGATACAACTTCTTTCGCACAGTTAATCTCAAAAGCAAGATCCCTTTGAATACTAAGACATAAAAAAGCAGAAACATAATACTAGGACATGTGAAACAAATATCCATATTAAATCACTATACTGCATTGTAAACAAATAAATAATATAGAATCCATCATCTTTACAAATCAGTGGCTGGCATTCTGTTGGTTAGACTCAACTAGAATAGACCTATTTATCAGCTATTGAATGGTGAGTCAACATATAAATACCCCACTGATCCCACTGATCAAATAGGCCTACTTTAGTCAGGGCTAATAGGATTTAGGCCAATATTAGCTGAGTACAGTACAGTCGATGCAGAAGATACAGGGTATATATTGTTTAATTTTTCTGATCATTCAAATTTAGCCCTTTAATAATTAGCAGTAGTGTTATCAGTTGTTCCATGAGCATTGGCTCACAGTCCTTATGGGCCTTGTCAAAATCACAGAACCAGATTAAAATCTGAAAGGCCCACATTAAAAACAACTAAGTTAACCTAAAACCACAAAGAACTACATTAGCAGCTGCACATTGTCCTAGCACAGACATCTAGTTTTATGCCAAAGTGAGACGCTAATCCAATTTTCTCAGCATTTTTAAAAACAAAACAAAACAAAACACTTTTCTCCCCTTCCCTAAAGATATCTTTTCAGGAAGATGTGTCAAGAAGGAAGCAGGAGGGGAAAACAAGACAGACCAAAAAATCAAAAAAGTAAAGAAAGAACATTGCTAAAACAGTCATAACAAGAGAAAATTGTGTGGTTGCATAGGACAGTGGGAATTGTGGGCCTGAATAAACAAGCAAAGTTCATTTTATATTGTGCTTTGAAATGTTCTTCTGTGGGCCAGGCTGTGCTTTGGTTACCACTTGACAGGCAGAAAAAGGCCTTGACATAGGTGACATGAGAAGAATATTTAACACAGCCTTCTCCAATATAGTGCCTTCCAGATGTGTCAGATTACAACTCCCAACAATCATAGAATGGCAAATGTTGGAGTTGGTAGAATTCAAAGATATAGCTGTGTTAGTCTGTAGAATCAGTATGTAGAGAAATCTGAGGAAGTAGGCTTAAGTCTATGAAAACCTCTGCTGCCAATGTCTTCCTTTCAGTTAGTCTCAAAGTTGCTACAAGATCTTTCTACATTGGGATTTATAGTGCAACGTCTGGAAGGCACAATATTTCAAGAGGGAGAATTAACAGGTGGACTTGTTTTTTTAGAAAGTTATTTAACATGACATTTATGAGAGCACTTTCAAAAAAAAGCTTTTAACATATTCACCAGGTCCACAATTGGCATCTCGCTATGCCCTTCTCATAATTTCTCTCCTTACTTGAAGACATGAGAAACAAACCAACAAGCCCGCTTGGTCATACCTGGACTCGTGAGTGCACCGAGGGCACCAGTTGTTGTGGAGAGAGGATTTGCATTGGTGGTGGTAGCTGAGGTCTGGGCGGCAGCAGCTGCAGCTGCTAGAGTTGCCAGATTCTGTAACTGTAAAGCATTCATTCCTGCAGAGGAAACATAAAGGGGAACTGCAGCAGTGAGGATGATTTACAAAATCCAAACCATTACTTTTTACTTAAACGAATTAGTCAGGAGTCCTCAACCTATCCTACTGTTAGATCTCTAAAGTGGAGTATGGCTCAAATTTCTCATATCTGGAATTCAGAAATCCAAAATACTCCAAAATCCAAAACTGTCCACTTGGGTGGCTGAGATAATGGTCTAATCGACACTGCAGAAATAATGCAGTTCAACATCACTTTGACAGCCATGGCTCCAGCCAATGGAATTCTGGGATTTGCAGTTTGTTGTGATACACAGTTCTCTGACGGAGTAGGATAAATATCACACAAACCCCATATTTCCATTGCACTAAGCCATGGCAGTCAAAGTGATGACAAACTGCATTATTTCTGCAGTGGAGCTAAAACCAGTGATACCTTTGTTTTTTGATGGATCAGTGTACCCAAACTTGGTTTCATGCACAAAATTATAAAACATATTATATAAAATTACCTTCAGACTATGTGTATAAAGCGTATATACTATACAAAACATAAAACGAATTTTGTGTTTAGACTTGGATCCCATCTCCAAGATTATGTATATTATTATGTATTACATATACATTATAATATTATACGCAGATATTGCACAATGTGAAAAAAATAATCCAAAACCCAGAACACCTCTGATGCCAAGCGTTTCAGATAAGGGAGACTCAACTGGTATCATCATGGAATATAACAAATCACAGTGTAGTTATGGCAAGAGGGCAAATGAGGACATTGTTCTACCAAAATAAGAATTCTGTCCCCACAGTGAAATTTTCCTTCAGTCCCCAAATTTCTACCATTGCAGTAATGTAAAACTTCTATTATCAGTAAAATGTCTATTATCCCCTCTGTTGTAAACCACTTGGATTCCCAGTGATTGGGCGGTATATAAATAAATCCTATTATTATTATTATTATTTAAAAATATAGTTTAGATATCCAAAGAAAAGGGATAGGCAAACTTGCCTACAGAATTTGAATAAAGAAAATGTGAGAGTTCTATGTCTTACTCTCTGCAAAATTAGAAATTTGGGGAGTGAAGGAAAAAATAATTTTGGGTGGGCAGAATTCTTGTTTCAAAGGGCAATGTTTTCATTTTGTTTCATAGCTACACACCTGTCATATCCCCTAAAGTTTCTTCTCACTTGCTGCCTGATGCTGAAACATTTGCCAGCCTAGTTTAACAGTCTCAGTCTAAGCTGTTTTGTGGCATCTTACTGAGTTTTGACCAGAGATGGACTGTCTATTTACAGTCCATATGAATTTCACATATGTAAGCATTGTTCATGTGCTTGGTCTCTCTCTCTCTCTCTCTCTCTCACACACACACACACACACTGCTTTTGTTATGTATCAAATCAGAATCAGCTCCATCAGCTTATGACAGATGAGTACAGCACTGACTGTGATGAACAATACTTGATGGTATAAATCTTTTGGGGGAAAAGACTTATTATAAAGATCCCAGAGACAAATTTTGAAATGTCTTGGGCACTGGGGGGAGCCAAAGGCTTTCAATAATGTTTTGGCTAGAGCTCTTAAGCTACTTAAGAGGAGAGAATTTTAACAGAAACCTGCAGGAAAATTAGACGATGAAGATCTCAGAGTGCAGTTTAAATAACTGAGAAATAATGAACTTTCAACGTACACTGGGGCAAGAACAGAGACAACACAAAAGGCTCTTGGAAGTTTTGATGTGTGATGCGAGGGCGCAGACAGGGAAAACAACTGGGAGTTGTGCAAATGAGACTTGGCTCCAGTCCAACATGAAACTTGAGCCAACACGATTAAAGCCTTTATTTTAATGGGATAGTTTTCAAATGATAAGTTGCTGCATTTGTTTGTTGATGATTCATGCCATTTTGCATGTGGTTTAAAACACATTTAGAAACCACCTTGTGAGAGCAATGTGCCCTGAAAGTCAGGTTAGAAATGACAGTACAGTCGAGTCCTCCCTGTCTACAGAGTCTTTATTCATGGGTTCAACTATCAACAAGAAAATAAAGAAAGCAAACCTTGATTTTGCAATTTTATATAAGGGACACCATTTTACTATGCCATTGTACAGCATGCCTTTGGTATATACTGGGATTTGGCTCCAGGAACCTCCATGGATAACAAAATCAGTGGGTGCTCAAGTGTCATTTGATACAATGGCATAGTAAAATGGTGTCCCATATATAAAATGGCAAAATCAAGGTTTGATTTTAGAAATATATATTTTTTAATATATTCAAGCTGTGGATGGTTGGATCCATGGATAAAAATAAGTGGATACAGAGAGCCAATTGTGTTTAATGGGACATGAGCATCCATGCCTCCAGTGGTGGTATCCCAACCATCTTCCCAGGTAGGCTTGCTTAGCACATTGGAACCTGTAGAGGTTGTTGGAACACACCCCCTGTCATCCTTAACTATTAGCCATGTTGGCTGGGGTTGATGGCAGGATTGAACTCCATCAACAACTGGAGGATCACAGATTCCTCAGTCCTGACCTGCTCTGATATCATTTCATAAATGATAGTTGGAAGGAGCTTCATAGGACATTGAATCCAAGCCCCTGCTCAATCCAATGCAGTAAATGTAAAGGTATAGTCCCTTGACATGAATGTCTAGTTGTAACTGACTGTAAGGGGTGGTGCTCAACTCCATTACTAAACTGAAGAGCCAGCACTGTACAAGGACTACTCCAATGGTCATGGGGCCAGCGTGACTGTACCAAATGCTGTTACCTTCCCACAAAAGTGGTACCTATTTATCTACTTGCATTTACATGCTTTTGAACTGCTAGGTTGGCAGAAGCTGGGACTACTGACAGGAGCTCACCCCAATGCAGCACTTGAGCCTTGGACTGCCAACTTTCTGATCTCCCAATCGTCAGAATTACAGTCTTAACCACTAAGCCACTGCATCCCTCAATCCAATGCAAGAGCAAAAACATTGCCAGCAGTATCTCTCCAGCCTCTTTGGCTTTTTATGTATTGTAAGTGTTAAATGTTTCTCACATAATTTTTTTTTTAAAAGAAGCCCTCAATCTGCCAGAGGGACTGACAGAAATTTCCAAAAAGAAATAAAGCAAGAACTCTTATTTCCATTACAAGACCTACAGTAGGTCACCTACAGTTTAATGCTGCCACCTGCCCTACGTCATATTGTTTCATTAAAATTTCAGCTAGGATAATATTTGGGAATCCTGATTCTAGACAGAGAGAGAAAAAAAGCATGGTCTTGGTATCTGACTGAAAATTTAGAGCTGATTAAAGAGGGGGATTAAAAGGGCCATTTTATAATTTCTCAGACACTGTAATTCCTCCCAGATCCTTGCAATTGATAACACTGTACTTTTGCAGGCTTCACCTGCTTTCTGTCACCATTTCTGAATCTCACATTTTTTTCACATTACACAAGGTTGTTATTGTTGTTATTGCTGTTTCTCTCTCTTCTACATCCCACACAAGACCCAGACAGAAAATAATTTGATCATCTTCCTTTGAAACTGTTGAACATTCTGCAAATGCAATGCTCTCTGAAGAAATGCAAATCACTTAAACTCTAAAGCACAGCCTGATAGACAGAGTGGCATTAAAAAAAAAAAAGAAGAAAGAAACTCGCAAAAAAAAAAATCGCTCTGCCGGGAATGAGCTGCTGGAAACAAAATAACTCTTAATCTTTATGATGGAGAAAAATGTTGTGAATAAAAGTGGAATTTGACTCTGTAATCTGTATATACCAGTCAGCTATCAAACTTGGCTAATATTCTGGACAGCAAGAATCCCAACTTTGATTTCTCTGCTTGGCAGATTAAAAATACAATTAAATTATGTTCATAACAGATGCACAATATGCCTGTTTGAAATGTAAGATTTTTTTTTAAAAAAAGCATATTTATAAGGAGAGAGGCCATGAAAATTTAATTTAATGTTCACCTTAGGTAATTTCATGTCTTATTGTTCAGAGCAATTATCATAAATCTACATATCAATAAGCAAGAACAGATGTCAGTTGTTACATCCGCTTGCCAATCAGGCCTGTTAAAAACCAGCAGATGGATGGTTGCAGAACCCTCTCGTAAGGCCTATTAGCACATTCACGGGAAACCCATGTAGTACTACTGCACAGTCACACGTGTGGGCCTGTTAAAACAGACGCAGATTGGAGATCTGAGATTTCCATTTCACAGCATGATGTGTAAAGCCTTCGGGGCAAACCTTCCCACAATAAGCATGTTTGCCCTGTTTGAAGCCATCAATCATTCGTCCCCAATGAGGACTCTAACAAGGGAGTGACCAGTTACTGGCTGCCAAATTTCTCCAGAAATTTTCACTAAAAGCATTTTTGAAATGCAAACTGCAGGGACAGAAGGAAAGAGATTAGTTTCTATGTATATTGTTCCTTATTTTCAGAATTTGGAAAAAGAAGAGCCAAACACAGAGGCAAGTCAACCCATAGCTAATTCCCACTGATTCAACTGATTTAGTCTAGTGAGGACTAACAACAGGATTTAGTTCCATATTTCTAAACTGTCCTTCATTCACATTGATCTAGGAGTGCATAAAACTTAAGATCCCTTTAGATTTCCCCCCTTAATAACACTTGATATTTATATTAAATTTTAGAAAGCCATCAGATACTTTATTTTAAGAACACCAGCAATAACCATGTAATTTGGTTAGAGCTATTATTATTTTGGCCTACATCTGACAATGCAGAAACAATGCAGTTTGACACTGCTTTAACTGCCATGGTTCAATGCTATGAAATGCTATGGGATCTGCAGTTTGTTGTGACACCAGAGCTTTCTGACAGAGGCTACATATCTCACAAAATTTTAAATCCCAGAATTCCATAGCATTGAGCCAGGGCAGTCAAAACGGTGTCCAACTGCATTATTTCTGCAATGAAGACACAGCCTTGTTATGACAGATTTGGAACTGAGGATAAGAGAGTGACTTGCCTAGGGCTGCCCAGTGGATTCATGGCCAAGGCAACCTTTGCATACCATCAACAATTCATAGATGAAGGCCAGGATACCATATGGCTAAGCAACATCAGAGAGTGATCAAGAATGGCAAAAGAGTGATCAAGATGGCAAACTAGGATAGGCTGCAGTAGTTTGCTTTTGTCTGAACCTACTGGGAAGGACAAGATTGTTTTTAAAAATTCAGGAATGAAATTTCTTTCATTTTACCCAGCTCTTTCATTTTCTCTGCCCTTCATCCATTCTTTCTCCTTGTCCTGGGGGGGGGGGGGGGATGCAGAAAACGGAAAATTGTTAAAAACCAGCAGGGAGACTGGACAATATCACACTACACTGTTATTGCTATTATTCCACTTTAACTGCCATGGCTGCCTCCTTAGAACTGCGAATCCTAGAATTCCACAGGAATAACAGCACTATAACAATGTTGTGTGATACTGTCCATTATAAGAGAAGAATTTGGGTAACTGAGAGTCTTCTACAAGTTACCCAAGGCATTTTCATTTAAGTAGGCTTTAAGCAGCCATCCCCCTGCTTTGACTCAATGGAGTATACTCAGAACTTCATTTACAGTAATTTCAGTAATCTGAAAACAAAGGGTGCACTGGAAAAAGGAGACAGAAACTGGGAAAATTTAAAAATAGCTGGAAAAGTGGGATAAAAGATGATCAAGACTGTCCCTCCCAAATTGGGACAGTTAGAACACATGATACAAGATGAAATCTGAACTATGGAATTCCTGGCTCATGCATCCATTGTTTTGCCCCTGTACATGAAACAAACAAACAAACAAACAAACAAACAAAGACCAGTCTTTAAATGATTATGATCTGATAGGCTTTACTCATAAGAAAGTGCTCAGGCCTTTAGATTGGCCTCTGAGGTCTTGCTTGGAGACCCAACAGACTTAACAGGCATTAGCGAAAAGGCCTTTCCAATCATGGCCTTATCTCTTTGGTGTCCTCTCTCAAAAGGAATAAGATCAGCCCAATCTTTGTTGCTTTTAAAACAGAACTTTAAAACATATTTGATTCAGTTAGTTTTGGTTACTGGGTTGTTTAATTTGTATTTTTAAAATGTTTAATAGATTCATTTTACCATCTCTAAGCCAGCTTGGAAGTGCTTTGCCTTAGAAGGCAACATAGACATGCTCTAAAAAACAAATGAGTGGAATCCCAACCCAAATTGATTTTTGTTGTTAATTGCTGTCGGGTCAGCTTTGAATTATGGTTACCTGGTGTAGTGCTTTGAGCACTGGACTATGACTCTGGAGACCAAGGTTCAATTCCCCGTTTGGCCATGGAAATCCACTGGGTAACCTTGGCTGAGTCACACACTTTCACAACCTGAAAGCCCCATAACAGGTTTGCCTTAGGGTTACCATCAGCAAAAAATAACTTGAAGGCACACAACAAGAACAACATCAACAACATAAATGAATGAAAATTCTCCAAGGGCTCCGGACATCAACTGCTCTGCTCATGTCCTGCAAACTTGGCTTCCTTGACTGAGTCAACCTATCTGTAATATTGTCTCCCTCCTTTCCTATTGCCTCCCACTTCGCTAAGTAAATTGATTACTTCTAATGATTTCTAACCTTATTTAGAAAACAAAAACGCCACGCAAAAACAAAATCATATCTAAATGTTTTTTTAATTAAAAAAAAACTTGATCCCATAATATAGCATGGTGCTGAATATTATGGATATAGTTCTTCACTAAGTTTCTTCCCCAGTAGACCAAGGACTAATTTCAGCAATGTTTCCCTACAGCAAAAATTGTGATCTACTGGCATTGAGGACAATGGCAATCTGAATTCATCTCCAATCACTGGAACCTAAGTGAGGAATCAGTGATGAGTCTGGATGCATTTACATAGTAGAAGTAATGCAGTTTGACACCACTATAACTGCCATAGCTCCCTCCTACAGAATCCTGGGGTCTGTAGTTTTGTGAAGGACCAGCACTCTTTGGCCAAGAAGGCTAAACACAGTACCTTGTAAAACTACAAATTCCAGAATTCCATAGGATGGAGCTACAGCACTTAAAGGTGATACACTGCATTATTTCTACAGTTTAAATGTCCTCTCACTTTAAAGAGACCACACAAAGCTTACTTGTGGAGATGGCAGTAGGGTAAGGAAGGGATGGGGAGGACAGTCCCAGACTGACCTATCAATACATTACAATTCTGACAACTTAACACAGGTACATTCATTTGTCTAGAAGAGGCTTTCAACACTCTTTCCCTCTGGTGTCTCCATTCCTCCCTTCATCTTTCAGGGATAACCAAAGCAAAATATTATCAGCATCTGTTAAATCTTGAAGCCGATTCCAAAAAATGCCAACTGTGAAAATGTTGTTTATCATATTAAGATATATTTTTGATGAGGGGAGGGTTTTTTTTCCTGGTAGATTATGAGCATAACATAATAGAAACTGCAACTGCTTGCCAACGAATCTGAGTCAGAGAAAATAACTCAGAGATATTGTCATCTGTGGGCCAATTTATATTGTCAGACAGCAGCTTCTGCATTAGTCTCCGGTGCCAGTGCAATAATAGCATATTGTAAGGATGAAGCACATAATGCCTATGGGGAGTAGCTCATCTCTTTTTCATAGGCGTACTTCAAGATCCATTCAAAAGCTAAACATTAATAAAAAGAAGGAGGAAACACAAAGGCAATGTATGGATAGCTTAAACCTTTTGTGTTGCAAGGCTGGAGGAAAGCACCACTAATTTGCTGATTTAGTGAGAGTGTAATTAAAAATAAATTAACATGCCAATTTGATGACAACGGTGTGTGTGTGTGAGTGATAGAGAGAGAGGGGTGGCGCTTTTAGGAGAAATTTAAAAAATCAAGCATGGGAGTAGGAATAGGTGGTTAAATAGTTGTACACCATGGGCTGGCATAATGTGCATTGGTGCATAAATTTGCTGCCTTCTCTCACAGTGTGTTAAGTTAGAGGGTCAGCATAGTAGGTTGCCAAGCAGGAATGGCCTTTTATTAATCATCACACATCAGTTACTACTGGTACAACTTTAATTATCGAGGAGTTGTCCAACTCATTGCCTTTCAAAGCCACTCCCCCCCGCACTGCAACACTTTGTCTTTGCTGCTTTTCAAACTCCTTTTTCTGCATCTTCCCCTGTTCCCATGTCCCCTGCCAGAATTGGAAGAAATGATTATAGACCTTAAAGTAAAAATAAAAGCCCGCTTTGTAAGATTACTGGCTAAGTTACTCTAAAGTCAAAAAGGCAGTTGGTGATGTTCCAGTGATTCTGAAAGGAAACTCATGCCCCCGTATCAAAAAGCAGATCTTGTAATCATAGGTGTTTTTAAGAACATCATGACATTTTTATAGGTAATACTTATTAGTGGAAAATACTCCAGGGCTGCTATTAATTTGATTGCACTGTACAGACAGGCATTTCTCGCTGGAGATTAGAAATGGCATTTCATAACTGGTTGGCTGCTACATATATATTAATGAGGTTATGAAATAGCAAGAAGGATAGAAGAGCTCTCTGGCCAATAGTTAACATTGGTTAACATGGACAAGTAGCTAAGAAACTATTTTACACCCTCCTCTTTTAAGGTACATGCACAACAAATGCTGAGATACTGATACCTTTGCTTTTGGTGGCTTAGGATACACAAACTTTGTTTTGTGCACAAAAATTACTGAAAATACTGTATAAAATTACATTCAGACTATGTTTATAAGGTGTATATAAAACATAAATGATTTTTGTGTTTAGACTTGGGTCCTATTTCCAACATAGCTCATTATGTACGTCTATTATAAAGCTTGGATTTAGACAAGTGAGATTATCACACTCAAACGAGACAAGGTCAGGATAGCTCTCCCGTCCTTATCCCATCTATGTCGGGATTGCACAAAAGCCTTTCATATCGTTCACGTTGATCCTGTCATTATCCTGTCATTGACATTGCACTGCATTAATTGTGAAATGTTGGGGTAATGCCACTTCAATGACAGCAGTGGCAGCAATGATGAAAGAGAGGTGGTACCCACCGGGCACATAAGTTGCATTATATCTTACAGGGGTGCTTTGAGGGCATCTAGGAGATTCCCACAGTTGGTGGCCACAGGAGTAGGACAAAAGAAAGTCCTTACATTGGTCACAGAGGTGGAGAAAAGGGAAAGTCCTCACTTTTGTGAGTGAGATTTGTGGAGGTGTTCACACTAGGTGGCTGTGGAGAGCCTCACATCTGTGCAGAGCCTCACATCTGTGGAAAAGTGGTAGGTTAAGTGGTAACCCCCCACAGGCTGCCAAAAGGACCTATAAACAAGACCACGAGTGACTGGAATAGGGATGTAAATCCTCCATTATTTCACTCTTGCATGCCAGGATGACTATGTAATGTAGTTCAATAGAGTTCAATGGTGTAGAAAATGAATATTTCTCTACTGATTTTTGTGCATATTTGAAAATCCAAAAGAGCCCCAGGATGATTTACTATGGAGAAATTCTTCTTGATCTGGCTTACTTGAGGAACAACACTGCTTGGACTTGTCAGGAGGAGGAGGAACAGGGCAGCTGCATTCACAATAGACAGACCTAAGCAGCAAATCCACCTATTACCTGCCAAGTGGTTTGAGTGCTAGACTAGAATTCTGGGAGACTGACTAGGTTTGGATCCTGGTTGGCTACTGCATGACTTTGGGCAAGTAACATTCTCTCAGCCTCACCATAAACTGGAGTCTTACATAACAACAAGGTGTCTTAGACATCAAAGCTTATCGCATCCTAGCAAATGCTTGGAACTCTCTGTTTGATATCAATTTCTAAAAAGTCCTCTTACTGTGAAACCTCTGATAGGTCTTTGCCACCACTTTCTTCCAAGCCAATATTCTCCCATGTCACTTGGCTCTTATGTCCATTCATCATCAAAATCTCTCTAGCACACTGTCATTAAAAGACACTCACTGCCCAGCAATTCTAATAGAAGAGAAAGAAACTGGGTTTCATAGAGAAACAGCTGAACAAAGAGTCTACAGTTTATGGCACCTGCCAAACGACAGATTTCAGAGCCATTAGGGAAGCCAGAAAGAAGAGAATGAAAGATATTACAATGCCAAGGAGGGATAAAGAGATGGTCCAGAAAAGGGAACTTCTTGGTAAGGAGGACTATTTGAGAAGAATTATGCCATAATTCACTCTGTGGAAAGGAAGTGCAAACAACGTACATCATAATTAGAAATCTACGCATACTTCTCACTCATCCTGGCAAATTTCATTAATCTTATCAGGATTTGGGAGAGGGGTCAGTTTGGCAGGAATTCAGTTCTAAGCTCTGGTAGCCAATCCTCTTTTGAAGCAGTGCAGCTTCAAAAAGATTTGTAATACATTTATTTAGTTGATTATTTGTTTTATATCTCATGTTCCTCCCAAAGCTGAGTCAACACAGCACCATGGTCTGCTGTTTGAAGAAAGGAAGTAAAAATATCCCACAGAGCACTCCCAAGCCTTTAGCCCTGCCTAAAGGCACTCTTTCCCCCCCAGCCAATACGTTTAAGAGATCTGTCATTATAAGAGTCAGGAGGATATTGAGAGACTGGTGGAGATCCCCATTACAAAGCTATGAGACTTCTCCCACTGAAATCTTATGAGCAGATGTTATGAAGGCTGTCAACTGATATGGCTTTAAAAGAGTTGATGGCTGAAGACATGTCTCCCAGTGTTTATTAGTCATGATGCCTCAGTAGAAATCACAAATTCAAAAATACTAATTGGGAATGCAATAACAATAGTAGAAAAAACTTTTGCCCTTCAGCTTTATTTGAAAACTTCCTGTAAGTATCTGGTTAATTTTGGCCACTGTATAAAGGAGGAAGATGGTTTGCATGGATCTTCAACCACATCCAGCAGGATTCTCCTTATCCTCTTAGTAATGAATGCTAAAATACAACAGCTGAATGCAGAATATAGTCCAACAGAATGTTTAAAAACCTGGTTCAGTGCAGTACCTAGGTGGGTATGCTTCTTTTACACATCCTCAGGCATTAAGCCACATGCTTGAATTAAATGGCTTGATGTCTTTCAGAGCCCTAGGAATACTGAGCAGAAGTGGTAGAAACTGACTGTAACCAAAGAAACCTACAACTCACCAGCCATTTGTTGAATGCCGCTGAAGGCACCCAAATTACTGGAGGAGGTTGCTTGCTGCAGAAGCTGCAAATTAACAACAATAACAACATTAATGAGGTTAATAACGCAACAAGTTAAGATTAAAGCAAAATTATCTGAATCAAATTAAATTTGGGATACTTATAGTTTCCTTTACATTTATACAGTCTCTTGCTTCTGCCTGGTGTTGGAATGAAGGTCCCCAGAGTCGATGCTGTAAATCCATATTAATGTCTAATCTCTATTAAGAAACACACAGACACTGGGGAAACTCAATAACATTGCTGCTTTAAAACAATTAATCAATTTACTCTTTTTAACAGCCAGGTGTTAAATCTATTTCAGCCCAACGTAGCATGACTAATCATTGCCCTCTGCAGTCTAGCAGTTACCATAACTCATCTCTGTCAATCACAGCCTAGTTTCCCACCTTCTCACTTAAAACAGCCCCCCTCCCTTTGCCCTCACTCGCATTATGTGTTCAGATGCGCACAATACTCTGCATTATCAGTGTGTCTTTGGGCAATGTTGAGTCAAAATGCATGAGGGGCCCTGATGCTAAATCATGTCTGGAATTTCTTTACCCAAAGCACTTCTGTTTCCACTCATTGCTGTATTCATCCAGGCACAACAAAGGACCCATATAGCAAGGCTGAGCTCACACATGCCTGTTCATTATTTGAGGATTTACAACACCAAGTGGTGATTCGATCTGCATGTGGGAATGTCATAGATCATTCCCATCAGTATTAAAACACATTACTTTTCAATAGAGGCAGTTCATATATTCATTTGCCAGTTACCCAAACAGGGATATAATTCTTGGCTATTTTTAAGGAGTAATTTTAGCCACTTTCTTCTCACTGCAAGACAGTCTTTGAAAATGGCATAGTTTTTGAAGTGTATTTGCTGTTGGAGACTTATGCTGCACAAAATTTGAATGGGTTGTTTTGTACAAAACCCAGCAATTTTTCCCCCTCTGCAGACAATAATATTCATGCACAGAAATATTTTCTGCACAGAAAAATGCTGTTTTCTTTGCCAAGCAACCATGTACAATTTTTCCTTAGAAGAAGACTCAAAACTGAGAAGATTCTCCTGAGTCGTCTCATCATGGTTTCTTCACTAAACAGATTTTTCAGCCACTTCCCAAACATTTTTGAATATTCTTCCCATCCTTATCATCTACTCTGCAGCCAACAAATGATGTTTAGGCATGTCTGAATCAGACTTCAGTCATACAAATGTATACATACACAGCCAGACATCCATAACATAGGTTTCCCACCCTGCATCCAATCCTGCTTGGTTGTGTTTTACTTATAGTGAGCAGTATACTGCCACTGTAATATTCCTCAGAAATATAGCTCACTGCATCATGTGAGAGAGATACCGTGTGAGGCGGGTGAAGCAATATCTTTTTATTGGGCCAAAGTTTTGCAACAGCTGTAGTCAAAGGTCACACATTTTTTCACCTTGAAGCTATCTTCTAAATCAATGGTAAGCTAATTTCCCCTACAAAGATACTGCCAAACTCTTTTGCTTCCTCTTTCTTGACATGATAAGAGAATATCTACCACAATCTGAACATGAGGGAAAGGGAAGTAGTCCTAATTCCAGGCAGCATTATGCATAGTCCATGCATGCACTTAAAAATATTAAATAAAAAATGAGGCTGGCATTCTGTATTGCAAAGATATAGCCATGTTAATCTGTTAATCAGTACGCAGAGAGATCTCGTAGCACCTTTGAGACTAACTGAAAGAAAGAAGTTGGCAGCATGAGCTTTCATAAACTTAAGTCTAATTCTTCAGATGCATTTGAGTAAGTAGACTTCCAAAAGCACCTGAGGAAGTAGACCTAAATATATGAAAGCTTATGCTGCCAAATTCTTTCTTACAGTTAGTCTCAAAGGTGCTACAAGATCTCTCTACATACTGATTCTGTATTGCAGTTATGGATTATAGCATAGTTGCAGACCTGTAATTACCTCGATTTCACTAACACTACTTATCATGATCATGGCATTATTGCCATGATCATAAATGCTCTCCCAAAGCAGTTTTACCAGGCAGCAGCCACACTGAGGTCTGCTCAGCTAGTGATTGGGATGCAGAAGCTTGACATTTCCAAGTCTCTCCCACTGGCAAGTGAGGTTGGGATGATAGAAGCAGGACTCATTCACAACATCTTCTCACAGCCTTGCTCACTAGTGGGAGGGGACTGGAAACATCCTGCTCCTGAATCCTTATCACCAGCAGAAGAGACCTCCATTTCTCAGAGTGGCTGCTGCTTGTTTGGGGGGGGGGGGGGTCAGGCCAGGAGACCTAACTTAGTCCACATTGCCCCTAAGTGGGTTGGTGGTGTGCAATATGGGAAATAAGGGGTTCTAGTCCTTAACACTGTGAGCATAAAATTGTCAAGGGAATGTTTAGTAAAATCTGAGATGCTACAGGGAAGGTGGTGCTTATGATGGTAGTGGCAGCGACAAGGAATGGTTGAGCAAAACCTCCAGTGGGAGGATATGGGTGAGGGCATTCCAGGGTTCTGTGCAACTCTTTGCCCTTCCTGACAGCTCAACCTGCATATTTTTAAAGGGCACAAGACATAGATAATTAAGGTACACCCTCTTACAGTCTATACTATAGGGCAGCCTTCACCACAGAAGTGCCCTTTACATGGTTAGGATTACAACATCCATCACATCAACACTGCTGGTATCAGCTGATGGGAGATGGAACCTAAAACTCTGAAGGGCATCAGGTTGGGTAAGGCTGATGTAGTGCAAAGGGTAGGGCATTCCTGCCCCAAATATATATTGCCCTAACTCTGCAGCACAGCAGCTGTTCCAGTATGGTTCTACAGTGTGTAACAAAGCCAGTCCCAAGCTTTACAATTCTCGCTGTTCTTTTTATGAGTGTTGAAATGCACTCATAAGGATGATTCTGATGTAACTGATTTGTAAACCATGGTTTGAAACTTTTTACTGAAAGTTTCGGTTTTCAGTTTCATGTAGGACAAAGCTGGGTAGTATATTTATAGAGAAGAGAGTAAAAATATCACTTGTCAGAGGCAGGCAAAGAAGCTACTTCCTGGGCTTTTACAGCTTTAGCAAAATGGCTGGAAATGTGAACATGTTTATCTTTTGACATCACTTGTTGCATTTTTTGAAGAGTTTAAAATATTTTATATGTTTATCTAACCATGTTACCTTAGCTTGACAAGTATTCTATATCAGATTAGATAAGTATAGTTAAGAATGAGCCTCTTTCTCTTCATGCAGCTAACGCTCAATAAGTAGGTTAGGGTGGAAGAGTTACGATTGTGGCAATATGTACAATCACGAGTGCAGAAGAGTTACCTGGATTTATTCCTCTGTAACTTCCAGATGCATGATCACTACTTAGTTATGGCTGTGACACTATTGCCATGAATGTAAACCCCCTGCCAGTACTTCACTGGGCATCAACTGCATGGGAAAGGAGGAAGTCCATTCTGTTGGTGATCAGAACATTGGTGAGTGGCTTTTCCATCAGATGTGGGCAGATCAGGCCAAGAGAGGTTACTTAACTGTTGATATATATTTTTAACAGGGACGCATGTGCAAAGCTGACTAAGATAAATTCAATTGGTAGTTCCAGTTAGAATACACCCACAGAACCAGCGGAACTTTGTAAATCAATACATATGTAAGTCCTATAGATTCAGTGGGCCTGTTCTTGTCAGGATGAACAACTGGATTTCCCCATAAACTATCATCTTTTGCAAAACTCTGATGCCAAAGTGAGCCCTCATTTCCAAATGTATCAGCAATTGATCACTAAATCAATTGTTAAATAAAGTGAGAAAGTTGAGTATACCCACTAACAGGTATTTTTTTTAAAAAAGAAATATGTTTTTTATACATTTCTTTTCAAAAACCCAAAGTAACTTTTGAGAATCTACTGGGAGTTTTGGAGACTTGCTTCCATTTCTGCACTGCAAAGTGGACCATGCAGGGTGAAGCAAACATAGTTTATAGAACCTCCGAGTGATAGCCAAATATAAAGCTGGGATGAAAGAGAGCAATATTTCCAAACTAAATGAAGAAAACAAGGGGAATGTGTGAAATGTGCAGGCTTGCAAACAGAAATGCTCTGAAATACAAAAAATGTTCTAAAACTGGAAGTTTAATTACGAACATTACAGAGAAATACTTCACATACTATCTTGCATGTGTCTACTTGGGAATAAATTCCAATAAATCCCAATAAAACGTTTCAATGGAGCTTATTCTTAGGTGAATGGGTATATAGGATTGCAGCCTCACATACTTTTAACTTTCTTTGAAAGGTGGATGTCACACTTTCAGGAATAAGCTTTGGGGGATTTAAAAAAAAGCTTATACGATTTGAAGAAAAGAAACATATATAAAACACTGTTTCAAAAAAAATCACAATGCAGTGAATCTATGAGAAATTTGACATTGGAATAGCATAGGTAGCAGGGCGGGTTACCCAAACATTGATGCATACAAACTTGAAGAGCATGGAAAAGTTACTTTTTTGAGTTCCAACTCCAAAATCCTGCATTCCAAACAAGTAACTTTCTGCAGTGCTGCATTTGGTGCACTTGCAGCTACTTAACTGCAAAAAATGATCAGTCACTCAGAAGTTAATTGAAGGAAAGACATATGATCTTGGGATTTAGAAATTCCTCCAGGTGCTTTGGACTTCAACTCCCAGAAACCCCAGCCAGCTTGGCCAACAATCAAGAATTCTGGGAGCTGACATCTAAAACATCTGGAGGACCAAATTTTGGGAAGCACTAGTGTACATTTTTAAGGAAACGAGTGCGTCTAGTTTACTTGCATTTCACTTTAATCCTTGCCTTTGCATCTGCCTGTTACTAAGAAGCACCTTTAACTCACTGTGATAATTTGCATGACATTTTAATGCAAGATACATTCCCTGATAAATTTACAACATATTCCTTTAAGATAAGTATAATACATTTCCTTTGAAAGTGCTTGTAATCAAATTTGATGAATACTTACAGCCAGGTACTGTGGCGTCAGTCCTCCAAGACCTGTCAGATTCCCCCAGGTGGCAGTGTTGAGCTGTTGCATTTGTTGTGCCAACTGCTGTTGTAAACGTCGCTGTTCCTTATCCTTTTGGGTATCAGCAAACTTCACGACTATTGGTGAAGAACAACCCTGCGATTGGATAGATTGTTGGGGGAAAAATCATTCTAGCACACATTTACATGAGTCTTTTCCATCCCTGAGGATTCCCCACCAACACAACCTGTATATACATATATATTTTCAGGTGACCGTGTGACTCATGTAAAGGTGTGCAAGAGCTAGGGTGTCTGTTGAAAAGATCCCTCACCATTCGTAATTACTTCACCCTACCCTCAAAACAAATATCCAACACTATACTGAAGATGACAAGATAAAAATTGCTTAAAAATTATCATTAGCCTTTTCATTATTTTTTTCTCCTGCGCAAGAAGGAAGGAAGGAAGGAAAGGAAAGAAGGAAAAAGAAAAGAAGCAGAATTGTAATTTTTTACATTCATACCTAAAAACCAAATGCATTTTTAAACTAACCAGAATTGCCTACAATCTGAACCCCAAATGGAGGACTCTCAATAGCAATAGATACTTGAAATTAGCCTGGATCAAAACTTATGTCAGTATACCTCTCCTGGCCCAATTCTGCTGTGACATGAGAGAAACATAATTCACCTATGCCCACTAAATGGGTTTGCTTCTCAGCATTCAGCTGAAGCCCAGAAAACTAAGCTGAGGCAATAATGTTACAATTGTAAGTAGAAATTGTGAATATGGATTGCCTCTGTAACTTCCTTTTTCACGATCGCTACTCAGTCATGATTATGACACCATTGCCACTCTTACTGGAGCATAACTCCCACTGAACTTTTATGTTGGGGATTGAGTAACAGATTGGTTACTCTTTTGTGTGCAACAACACAGTAACTAAACTACAAAACAACAACTACAATGAACTCGACTATGCAACATCTTCTCTGAAGAGATCCACATTCGAACACTGATTAGAGTTTTAACAGTAAAAATATTATGAGACAGATTGTGATAACAATCCATTTTGTATGAACGTTGGCTTTCAATAACAATGATTAGAAACTGATAATGTGGGATCACATTGAGTTCTGCACTGTTACACCCACTTCTTTAAATGGATTTAGAGTTGACTCTGCAATAGCATTGTGCTTTCCAGTCTTTGGCTTTTTAGTTTGCTCCATTTTTGGGGGTAATTTTTGGGGTAATCAAGCTTTGTGTGCGTTGATATATAGACAGATGTAGTGGAGGGAGTATCTATAGAGATTCATCATAGCATCATCATTATTTGCCCCAAGAATTTGAAACACTGATGTAAAAACAAGAACAACAACACACTTCTTATGCTCTGTTTAGACTATGGTGTTCTTGCATCCCTGGTTTAAAGCACAGAAAAGGTAATGTGGCAAGTCTGGATTCTGTTTCATGCAGGAGTAGAAGCACAGCTGTTTACTGCATGCTTCTAACATACACGTGAATGAATATATATATATATATATATATATATATATATATTTCAAGGACAAGAGACAACAGATCCAGTCTCACAGCCTTGCAGATCTGAGCTCAACATGGCAACCGTTCTTGTATTTATGAATGCTTAACTGGCAGTAAATTGTATAAAACAATATTGCAGCATTTTATGAATCTATAATTCTCTTCCCCCTCCCATCTGCTTTATATTTCACCAGGGCAGCAATTTCAAGGGAATGAACATAGCAAAGATTGAAATCATACATATGAAAGTGGCTTCATATCAGAAAAGGTCTGTCATTGTCATAACTAATTTGTTCTACAATAACAATAATAAAAAACGATATATATGAGAGGTTAAAATGTGATGGTGAGCACAGGTCTCTAAAACGTGTGAGTAGAAAGCATATGAGTGTAAATAGCAATCTAAGAAGCCATTAATTTTAGGAGACACTTATTCTTCTGAACATTTTCTCTCTCATCATTTTGGATTTTGTGCTCACATTGAAAAAAAAATACATCTGACTGGTAAATGCTGTAGAAGTGAAAATAATGAAATCAGGGACAGAAAGTAACATCACTGTTTCAACTGAAGCCTGATTGCATAATATATAATCTTCCATTTGAAAAGAAATTTTCTTTGCATTAAACATGAAATCAGAGTACCCAAGGGCATTATAGTTTCTGGTTGAGTGTCCAGATTTAATATTAGCTGTTGAAAGTCAACTCTTTACCATAATAGCATTGACATTAATAACCATGGAGAAGGAAACATGAGAGTATATTGACCTAAACCAATATACTCTTTCTTTGCTCTCCCTATCCCAATTCACTATCTTAAGATGAGCAGGCATTTTCCTATTCCTTAATTCTATGTTTTTTCAGCTGCCTCTTTGTTATTAATTCTTTCTCCGTGTCAAATCCACCCTTTGTGCTTTTCTTTTCAGTAGCACACCAAAGCCACTTCTGAGGTTCCTTTCTGGAGACAATGGTATACTCTCAGGACTCAAAACCATGTCTGAAGATAGGTAAGAAAGCAACAGAAGAATTATATCAGAATGGGAGCATCCTTTGGGGGAAAGAAGTTCAGACACAGATGCAATTCATAAGAATACAATATATTGTTTAAGAGGCAACCCCATATTCACAAGTTATGTTTTGGCCAGGCTCCCCCAGGCTTGATAGAAACCTTGAGGCTCACCACCCTTTTCAGTACAATGAGAAGCCTTTTCGTCTATTCCTGCTTTTTAAGTCTCTAATGCCTATTGGAACAATGCAAGAGCACATTTTTGTGGTATTTTCCTGCGACATCATGGATGTTTTAAATGTAAATTAAATCGTGGCCAAAAGTTCCCAAAGAACATTTCCCTGTTCCAAGCTCTAATGCGGGCATCTGTGTGCCCAATAGCCCCCAAATACCCTACAACCTGCACTCCCTCCCAGTGTGCCAACATACCTCTGTTTCTTGCCTTTCTTTCTCAAAAATGGCAACTGGAAGTGATGCCATGTCACTTCTTGTTGCCATTTTGGAAGGGAAATGGAGGAAAAATAGAGATATTTGACTAATTAATGTCTAATTAACAATTTGTAAGATGCTCTGGGAGCCTTTTGGCTAAAGAACGGGATATAAAATATTCTAAATAAATAATAAATAAATATTTAAGGTGGTGTGGTGGTTTGGAGGGTTGGGAAGGTTTTTTTTTTTTGCATGTTTGTGCAGATTGGGAACAATTTTCAAGTGAAAATGTGAAAAATGCAAGAGGTTCAAGACTCTTGGGGCCAGCAGCCCATCAGGGGGCCCTCAGGATCTAGAAAAGTGGGGTTCAAAAGCAGCATAAAGCTATGGGCTGCACTTTCCACATTCTACCGTAAAAGTGCATAAAAAGTATAAGTGGAGGCTTGGAAAAGTGATGCAGAGGTGAGCAAGAACAATGTGCACTAGTAATATTTTGCCTACTGATGTGCAGTACCTGACTATGGGTTGCATGCATTTGCTGAGGACATGAATCGGATGCCATCCTGTTAGTGACCAGTGTATATCTAATTTTCCTTATGCTTGTGTATGTCCTTTTTTCAGCTCTGCAAAGGTTCATATTCCCTTCCTTCCTCTACAGTACTGAAAGCCTCTGAATCCCCCTATATAACTATTCCCTGCTTTGTGGGAATCAGAAGGATCTCAGACGTGTGTCCCCTTAAGCTAGATGTGAAATGATGGCATCAGCGCAGATATCTCTAAGTTGGGGTGATGGGGATATATAGTTCATTTTAGGTATCTGACAGGATTTGGCTCAGTGAATGAATACAGCTGAGCCAACTTTATATGTCAAAGTGAGTAGCACCAAACTAGGAAGTGCGACTGAAGTCCAAAACACACTGCAGAAATAATTCAGTTTGATACCACTTTAACTACCCTGGCTCAGTGCTAGGGAAACCTGGGAATTGCAGTTTATTGTGGCATCAGAGCTCTCTGACAGAGAAGGCTAAATATCTCACAAAATTACAGTTTCCAGAATTCCCTAGCATTGAGCCAGAACAGTTAAAGCAATCTCAAAGTGGATTATTTCTGCAGTGTATTTTGGACCTGAATCATACTTGTTTCATGCTTCTAAGATCAAGCAAAAAGGAAAAGAATCATACATTGTCCCCTTTTCAAATATTACGCTAAAAGCATAAGAACGTGAAAACATGTCTCATTTGTAACAGATAGCCTCCTTCAAATCCCCTAAAGTCTGACACATAGAAGATGGGAAAAAAACTATGCTGCTCTAGACAGCAGGGCTCTGTATAATGGGCTGAAGTTACAAGAGGGTAGATTTCAGTTTAAGAACATTAACCGATGATGATATTCTTAAATCAATGATAGGAGCAATTGGACAATGGAACCAATTACCTAGAGCAGTCGGATGCGCTGTTGGGGATACTAAGCTCTGGATATCCTCCATGTCCACAGAGTTGGGTGAGATGAATCTACTATTCCATGACACTTTGATAATTCCGGTTTTTATGTTTCCTCATCAAATGTGTAATTATCTTTGAATCAAGGAGTTGCTTCACTTTAATTCTGAAGCACTCTTTGATCTGGTGTGTGTGTGTTTCTAGGGCCCAAACAGACAGGCCACAATAAAGCTGCTTCGGGTCACTTTGGAGGTATACTGTTTAAATGATGCATGCATCCTAAGAGGCTGGAAACCATGTCAAAGCCACACTCCTAAGGACTGGAGCGCAGCTTTGGTTCAGCTTCTGGCCTCTTAAGATGTGTGTGTCATTTAAACAGCACGCCTCCATAGTGACCTGAAGCAGCCTTATTTTGGCCTGTCTGTTTGGGCCCCTAGATTCCTAGAAAGGCAAACTTTGTATGATTCTACCTCTAGAGTGCCCAAAGACTAGTGCAAGTGAAAAAACTTACAATCAAAATTTTAACACCAATGGGGCAAATTAAAAAAAAAAAACCCTGGCCAACATATAACTTGGGAATACCCCCAGTGATGCTGCTCTTTAACACAACAGTAATGATTTTGTTGCACAGGCGATGGCTAATCTCTACTGTCACCTACTTAGACTCTGCGCTGATATCAGCTTCACTACTATGATATTCTCCACCACTGTGAATATGTCTGTCAGATGAATGGTTTAAGAGAAACAGCCTTCCGAGGAAGTGCTTGTATTTGAAGTGTTTGAATTTTGGCATGCTTGCTCCTACAAGAGACCACAGCTGAGATAGATGGAATTATGGGACTTGGCACTGTCAAATGTAACAATGGTACCAATTAAATAGGCAACATTGCAGGGCACATATTCCTTAGGAGGCTGTAGATAGCCAACAAATGAGTGTTATATGACCGAGTGTATGGCTGATTGGCATTATTTACTCACAGCAAATCTGTGCATTAGGTATTAATGTAGATCTCTTTACCACCTTAGTTCAAATCCTAAGAGACCCAGAGGATCCTAGAGTGTAGCAACCACTCTACACAATGCTTTCTGAATTTTAGCAAAGACAGAATCATCAGTAGATTCTAAAATAGCTGTCACACCTCTGAAGTCCTAATATATGAAAACAGTAAATAATATAATCCCTTCCCCTTTCATTTTGAGTCATCAAATGCACTTCTAATATTATAAAAGGAAGGCCACATGAAAGGAGCAGAAGTATGCGGTTTTTAAGGTGTGCACACAGAAACATATTTCTCTTCCAATGTCATTTAATGGTGAACATAATTTTGATTCCTTTCTCTGGCTCACTTTGTATCGCATCTAACAATGTATATTCTGAATGCCTAAAAATGGATAGCACTGAAAAGAAAAACACATTGATTATAAAATATCAAAAATAATCTCAACTAAAGGTAGGAGAGATTGGAGAGACAATAGACTTTCCAATGCCAATATCAATATTTCTGGATAATACAAGAGACGGTGACATTTTCATGCACTTTAAAAAAAAAAAATCTTTGCTCATTACACAAAGCAGTTCAATGACAAAGACACAATAATGTTGGGGTTTATTTGATTTTTAGTACCCAGCATGCTTTGGGAGATTAGAGCATTGCAAAAGAGGAAAACAATATTATTTCAGAAAGTTGAATGATCCTCATTTCAAAAGAAAGAAAATACAGATAATTTTTAAAAGCAAGAAACAAGTGCACATCAAAATGCTGCTTCAGAAGAAATAATCAATACACAGATACAGTATACATAATACAATATAACATGCACTCTCAAATTATTAAATCAGAAGATCCAGAATAAGACAGTTGACTTGTGAGGCTTTTTTGTGCAAAATTCTGAAAGACCATGACAAAAATCACAGACTGGGGGGGGGGGGGGAAATCACTTATTTACATAAGTAAATGTAAATGTTTGGGTTCATTTACAAACACAATCCGAAGATGAAATTGAATTTCACTCTCTCCTGGGCAGCCAATCATAATTTAAATTTTTACGGGCTATTTGGAATAATTGGTGCTGCTTTACAGGTTAGGAAAAAGAAAACCACCTGCTTTCCTTGATCTCGCTTGTCCACTTTGAATTTATGAATGGTGGCCTGCCGAGTTCAGATTGTTTCTGCAACATTAAAAAAAAAAGAGGGGGGGGGGGGGGGTGGGAGGACACAATTCAACATGCCAAATGTACATTCTGCCAGACGGCAAGGTGGCATTTCAATGAACTATTTCATTTTCTGCTGAATGCCACCATATTATGAATAAAAACAGAGAGATCATCCTGTGTTCTCAGACAATTAAGGGAAGTAAATGTCACAGAGATGGAGAAACAGAGAGAGAGAGAGAGAGAGAGAGAGAGAGTTTGGGTGGGGAATCCATGGAAGTTTACGTCTGTGATTGTCATGCGTCTGATCTTCTCCAGGAGAGCATGGCTTTACATTCTCAATCATTTGCACAAAGAAAACAAAGAAAGGGCAGATGATACAGTACTGTACCTCCATGGTCTGAGACTGGTGCATGGCTTTGATTGCATTCTGTGCCATTGCCCTTGTCGAAAACGTGACAAACGCACAGCCTGTGGGAACAAGGGGACAGGGAGCAGGAAAGACAAAAAAACAACAAGACAAAAGGGTTGGACGCTTGTTAAACCAACACAGTCTACGAGAACGGCCACAAGACGACACTGTTCTCCGTAGTACATAAAATAAAATAAAAAAGAAAGAAACCAAAACAAGAAAAAGTAAAAACCAAGATAACCCACTTCCCTAATTTAGCCGGTTCAGCAGAAGCCGATTTGCTAATCTGACCACAGATTGTGGGTGAGAAGGGAGGAGAGAGAGGGAAGAAAGGGGAAAAACTGAGTTTGGATGAGGAATAAAAAGAACACACCACACAGTTAGCATATGTCTCCCAATCTTCTAAGCCACCAGGTTTGAAGACACTTAAGGTTCTATTTGATTTAACTTTCAGTTACTGTGTCTTTGCTCACTGTCCCTCCTCCACTTTTTGGATGTTCAGGTATTTTAAACATAGTTATTTAAAATGACAGTAAAAAGCTTGCTTGCTTGCTTCATTAGGTAATATGTAGTCTAGCGCCTGAGTTAAATCAAATTAAATCTCAGTTGAGAGCACAGCAAAATCTACAGAATAAGTAAATTGGGAAATCAAGCGATAAAGGCCTGTGCAAAAATCCATGGGAGTTGGGTACAGACAGCCCAGGGCTACAGTTTGTTTTAAGCAAAGTTTTATCATGGCTGTTTCCATTAGGTATGACTTAAAAGTGGCTTGGGATGCTACTGAAGAAATGCAACCAGAAAAATTTGGAGCCACTGGTTTTATGTCTGGTTGCTGACACTTCCTCTAATGTAAATGTCAGAAGTAGTGCTTGTTTCTCCACTTAATCTGGTCAAATAGATTATATAGCCACAAATTAAAGGATTATACAGTGGCACAGAAGTGAGGAAGATGCTTAAATTAATAAATGATTCTGCATTGTGGCAAGAATCCAATCATGTATTTCTGTTGGATCCTGTCAGTTCTACTAGAATTAGCAAGCAGTCCTCACTCATGCAGCCTCCTCCCACTTCACCTTAAAAACTAGATCCAAAAGTTTCAGTAATACTGTTCAGGAGGTTTTTGGCACCACCATATTTTTAGTTCTACAGTCCTAAATGTACTGGTATGGGGTACAGAAGTAGCACATTCGATATGGTGGTACACCATTGGATCCTTGACCTAAGCAAAGAGCCACACATAATCTTTAAATCTATTACAGTAGCTTTGATACATGCATGCCCCATGTTCATGGGTGCATATAAATCTACCATGTGGATATACTGGCTAGTTAAGTCCAGTGATGGGAGCAGACTGGTCTGCACAAAAAAATACAAAGATATTTACTGTTTACTTGAATCATTGCAGATGATATAGAATTAGGGTTTCCTGGCCTTTTTCCCAGAAATAAAATCAGGGGGTGACTGGGTAAGTCTGGGACATTTGCATGAGTGCCCAGAATTTCAGGCAAGGGGATTGCTTTACTTCATAGCCATTTTACGAAGACATGAAAGTCATGCAATGGCTTGAGAGCACAATGTTCAGCAGCAAGGCTACCACATGTTTGGGATAAGAAACCACTACAGTAGCAGAGAGAATTGCTGCATGACACTTTACTAATGTTGCTAGGGCACTGTCACCTTTTTTCCAGACAGTGTCTTGGCAACAAAGCTTTTGAAATTTAGACAAGGGATACAAGCTGTCCACCCCTGTCTGCCCTAACTCTCTGCCTACGCTGCCCTGATTGCAGCTACCCTCACAGTATGCCACACTGTGATATTCATGATGCTGCATCTCATGTGATGATTTCACAAAGACATGGAAACACATTTACATTGGTTGGCAAACACAACTGGGTTAAATGACAGTGTGGTCAAATGAAGCTGAGGACAATAAAAGCAAAAGGAGGGGGAAAATGGTGTTCAGAACCAGGAGCCAGATGAACAAGAAAATGGCAGACTACACCAAGACATTTGGGGGTATGCATTAACTTCCACCTCAAGTGTTATGAAGAATGTACACCTGTTAGAATGGAAACAATATTTACTGTTATTCATTTCCCAGGTGGAAAATGGAGATGTTGTGCATGATATGCAACCATGCTAGTGAACTGTGATGTTGCACAATAGCTATATAAAGTCTACCATTGCAGAAGACGAGTTTTCATTGCTCAACCAGGTTTTGCATTGCTCAACAGAACACATTGTACATTGAAACATGTCTGGCAGGACACACTGTGAATCAGGACACACTGTCCATCAGGACACTTTGTGTTTTGGGACAAGTTGTGTAATATCATGCTGTTGGCTGCACTTGTACAATGGTCCTTATGGGGGTAGCTATGTCTCCACTCAACTCCTGAGAATATGAATGTTGTGCAGTATTGCAATTCAACTTTAGATGATCATAAAAGTCAATTTGTAACTTCCCAAAGAACACCAACTATTGTCTCCAGAAATACATGCAGATGGGATGAGGGTTTTTGTTTTTTGTTTTTTGTGAGGATGAAAACCCCACAGATTTGGCACAAAAACATGTGGTTTTGGTTGGGGTTTTTTGTCCTTGTGCAAAAAAGGCCCCACTACAATTTTCATGTAGCCTCCCCATGTGTATTTATGAGCAGAATAGTGTCTAAATTGCTTTGGAATGTGTGAAAACTGGACAGAAAAGACAAGAAATAGTCATTTCTTCCCAAGGAGGCTGAAAATCCCAGCTATTATTCATCCTCACATGTGAAGATAAAATAATTTGCCCGCTTAGTTGCCCTATCCATGTAAGCAGTTGCTTAAAATCTGGAAAAGAAAACCTGAAATCCCTAACATTTCTGGACTGAAGCATTTTAGATAAGGGAGACTCAACTCCTACACATGAAATGAAGTGTGCACATGAAAGAAAAACACTGTGTTTTTTTATTTTGGATGGACAAGACAACAGCTAAATGTCTTAGGACTTAGTGGGGAAGAAGGTGAAGTGGCACTATTTAGATCAGATGACATAAAAGTGAAGGACAGAGCTGCTTAACTTCTCACCCTTTTAAACAGATTTTGAAAATGTTCTTTAAAATTTGCATTTTTAAGGATTCCTTAAAGGCTGTGAAGTAATGTTGATTCAGGACAATTTCACAGCAACACTCAGACAAAGCTTAGCTAACACAATTTGTAGTGCAATCCCATAGATGCCTATTGAGAAGTAAATACCATTGAATTCAATGGGCCCTCCTCCCAGGTAAGTGGGATATAGGATTTTAGTTTTACCCACATTTTTATCAGTGATTTCTAAATACATTAAAAGTGTATTTATTTTTATCCTGACATTGGCTGAAGATTGCTTTTTTAAAAATGATAAATAAAATAACAGCATGTTCCACTCAATTTCTCCCAAACATTAGTATTATGATTGCTATGATTTTAAAAGGTTTCCAAATGAAGCAAATCTAAATACAGACGCTGAATCACATTGTCATTATGGAGCGGAGGCATGAAACTTTGCAGCAAGCCCAGGCTATATATTTTTGTTAAAGTTGCAATATCCTTGCCCCTGTGGTCAATGAGCAAAACGAAGCATACATTTTCCAGCCAGATTGTTTGTTTTATGGAAATCATTTTGTGAATCTGAAACACCACTTGCTTTGTTTTTATTTCTCCCCATGCCTACCTGGTAGGAATATCAAGTCAGAAATGCATTAACATTTTAATTGAACAACAGAACAATGTTGGCACCCTGCTAACCATGGCTTGCAAAAAAAAAAAAAAAAGGGGGGGGGGGGAGGCTTTAAAAATGGTTATTAAACTTGAAAAAAAAATGTCTGAGATCTTGCATCAAATATATAGTCATGATGTTGAAACCCACCGTAAAAGCCATCCATCCATCTGGAGCAATGGAATTCTGTGCTGTTGGTGAGCAGGGTGCTGCATGATGACATGACCAGCTCCCTCCCGCAAATGACTGAGGTTGTGATGAAGAGTTGCAATTGGCCACCACAGAGATCCTTTCTTTTGCTCCTAGCAGCCCCATTTGCTAATGGAAGGAGGCTGGTGAGATCCCCCTGCAGCACCCTGCTTTTCAGCAGCACAGATCACTCCTGCTTCGGACCACTTTTAAGGCAGGTATCAAGGTCCTACATTGGCAATAGTGCCATAACTGCAAATGAGAAAATGAAGCCGTTACGACATCCTAAGTCTAATAGCCTAACTGGCTAACACAATGCCAGCTAGTATTTTAAATCTATTTTATTTCACACCATTTAGTGAATCCTGGTAGGCAGTGAAACAATGAACAAGTAGCTTTATTAAATAATTGGTAATTCAAACTGGGAGAGCCAGCATGGCACAGTGCTTTGAGTGTTGGATTCCGGCACAGGGTGGTTCAATTTTCAACTCGGCCATGAAACCCACTGGGTGACCCCTGGTCAAGTCACATGCTCTCAGCCACAAGGGAAGGCAATGGTAAACCTCCTCTGAACAAATCTTGCCAAGAAAATCCAACGATAGGTTCAACTTAGGGTTGCCACAAGTCGGAAACAACTTGAAGTCACACAACAAGAATAATTCAAAACCAAAAGACTTAAGAATGAAAGATCTCTCTTGCATTCACTGGAGTAGATTTCTCATACCTTTTATTTCTCTCTGTGTGTTTGCAAGCCTTGGTCTACAGGGAACCTGGTTAGAATTAACCACACTTAATAATATGCTCCTTTACACATTACTGTTTAATACTGCATCATCAACCATGATTAGCACTAACCAGGGTTCATGATCTTTCTTTTTGTTTTCAAAACCATTTCCAAGCTTGGTTGAAAATTCTGGTCAAGAAGGGATCTCTTTTACCAGGGCAGAAAGAAAGGAGGAAGGAAGAATGGGTTTAATCTAGAAACAGGAGCATGCATTACATAGAAAAACTCCAAATTTGTAAATGATGCTTTGTAGCGCTGTGCTTGTATTGCATTGTTTGCCCAAATCCAGTGCTAATATTACCTTGGTTCATTAAAATTATATCAATGCATTTTATATCACACAATTCTTTTTATTATTAACATAACAGTCTTCAGTACCGAAGAAGACAATGTTACATAAGAAGTTTATATGACTTAATAGCACAGCTTATCACTACCAGAAATTTTGAACATCAAATTTATTTCTTCAGTTAATTTGTCTTTTTCTATTAGATCCAACAATGGTTGATATTCTAACTGTTTCAATACATAATAGATTTCTGCAGTCATAATCCAAGAAACATTTCTTTTTGGACAATGAAAAAATATTCAAAGCAAAGCAAAAAGACTTCATATAAATTATTCTAGACAAATAGGTGTAGTAGTAGAATGGTAAATGGTCTACAGTACCTCGGCTAGATTCCATATTGAGGCTGGGCACTAAAATTAAAGAGGGCCAAATTTACCATCAGTCTCAAGGTCATGTCTTTAAAACATTACTCATTGTAAGCAGTTAAACAAGAATTATCAGATTTTATTTTCTCATCTGCAGTAAATGAGACACTGGCTGCATCTGCACTGCAGAATTAATGCAGTTTGACACATTTGGCTCAATGGTATGGAATTCTGGGATTTGTGAGAGATATACCTTTCTCTGCCAGAGAGCTCTGGTGCCACAAAAAATTACAAATCCCAGGACTGCACAGGATGTGGCCATGACTGTTAAAATGATGTCAAACTGCACTGATTCTGCAGTATGGCAGCAGCCTCTCTCATTGCACAAGGTAAATGCTTTGATATAACAGTTTCCAGGTTCTCTCAATAAACTGGCCATTTCCCACCCAGTTTCCCAACTTCTGCCACCTCTATTTCCCTTGGCACTGTGAGATCAGTTCAACTGTCCCAAATGTCAGCAGCCATACTTAAGTCAGTGCTTTTTAAAGATGCATTAGCCACATTATCCCCAGTCAGTATGGGGAAGATAGAGGTTCCAGTCCAACATATCTGAAAGGAGCAAGGTTGGAGAAGGCTTGGAAGCTCTAAAACTTTTCTTGACCCCTCTGTTGGTTCTTCTTGGGAAACAAGTGCAAATGTCCTAGATTATCATAGGCTACTTTTACATTTCAGAATTAATGCAGTTTGACACAGCTTTAACTGTCATGGCTCCATTCTATAGAATCCTGGGATCTGTAGTTTGTTGTGGCACCAGAACTCTCTGACTAAGAAGGCTAAATAGCTCACAAAACTACTACTGTATTCCCAGAATTCAACAGCATTCAGCCATGGCAGCTAAAGCAGTGTCAAACTGCATTATTTTTGCAGTACAGATGCAACCATAGAGTGATGGTTCTAAACAATGGAATTAGTACCATTGTATAACGTGCAAACCATCACCAATGACTACTCAATAATCAATAGTGAAATACTGTATGTTAGCCCTGGTTAACATCCAGCCCATCACATCTGCAGCCCCAGGTCCTGTTTTTCCAACAGGCAAAAAATGTAAATTTCTACCCACAATGCTTCAGAGAACAGAGACTTGTTCATCTGTCCCTTATTTATGGAAATGACAGAGGAAGAAAAGTGTACAGAGAAGAAACAGCATCTGGACACATATCTGTGGTGGTTGAGTAAATGTAGACAAGATTAGCACCACCCCTTAAGGAAAGAGATACCAAGTGTGCTGTGAAATAAATAAATTAAATTGATTTGTTGTGATGACAATGCTACAAACAGCACATTAGCCAAATCAGGTAATGTACGAGGATTGTCTTACATGTTCCAAAAGCCACATGTCCTGTTTGTGTGAAGTTACTCCACACTGTCGTCATAACAAATGGAGTGGTTCACAGCACAGGGTATTACCATCATGTAGAGAATGATCATGCTCTCAGCAGACGTTGCTGGTAAATTATTTGTGACTAATGCATACAGACAGCAGAAACAGCATTGACATTTTTGTAACATAGAAATGAGACCTATGACAAGGTATGCCTAGCCTTTAAAAAACCATGCTGATTCCCATCATCACCATTGAAGTATTCATTGTCTCAAAGAGAGATTGATAGACATTCACTGTTAGCCTGATATGTGCTTGGATATCTCCATCCTATACTGTAGGTGTGTAACCCTGGGAGTCCTAACAATGAAATTCACAAGCTGGAAAACAATTTCAAAAGATGATTGAGCAAATAATTTCTCTAGCCACTTGGAACCATTTTTGATCAAGACTATCGGTTTGCTCTAGTAGTTGAGATGCTATGTATCCAAAACTTTGATTGTTTCTGTTTATACAGATTTTAGTGAGGGCAAAATTAAACTCTCTTAACAATATTTGAAGGGCGATAGCTCAGTAGTACAGCACATGTTTTGATGGTGAAAGGTCTCAGATTTGATTGGAGACACCTCAGATAGGACTTGGAAAGACCTGGGCCTGAAACTGGCAGGAGATGCCAATCAGAGTAGACAATACCAGGCAAAGGACCAATGGTCTGATTTGATCTATTAGGTGGTTTCAAATATTGGCCATAATCCTCTATCATGATGCTACATATTTAACAACATAGCAGAGGTTTCAATAAACCTTGTTAGTGAATTGCAAAGATGTGTAACAGTACACCAGCTAGAGTGTCTGAATGGACATTAGTATCCCCTGGTCAGTGTCCCAATCACTTTGGTGGCTGCTCTACATAATAATGTAACAGAAGCCCTTTACTGGATACAGACATTACAGAACTGTCCAGTTCTAAATCCCACAGATATAAATCCACTTTATTGTTGTTAACTGCCCTCAACTTGGTTCCAACTCATGGTGGCCCTATGGATGAGACATCGCCAAGCACCTCTATCCTCCATCGGAAGAAAAGTGGCATAAAAATGAAACAAATAATAATATCATATCATAAATAATAAACATAAAGTAGCTGATGCCTAATAAAGAAGGATCTGGAGAATTTTATGATCATGGCAATAGTACTACAATCATGAATCCATAGGTTTTGAGAATATAAATCAGTCATGGATCCCTAACTTTAGGTTACTAATCCATAACTAAAACAATGAATTCCAGACAAGATTTATGTATTTAGTTTGATTTCAGTCCAGCAGTGAGATAGTGAAAGACACTGCATTTGGCAGATTGTACAAGAATTAGTGAAGCAATAGATATTCTTGTGTTCTTATAATGATAAAAAATGGTTATTGTCCTGAATAAGGCCAGTCGTGTAGTCCATTTAAAAAAATAATCCCCTGAAACACATTTCCCCAGATATCTGCCTCAATCTCCTTTGAATAAACAAACTGATGGCTGCTGAAGAGAAACAGTTTGTGCAAATGATTGGGAGAAACACCATGTGCTAAGATACTTGTTTGTGCATGAAACGAGGACACACTGAATGAACGTACATTGTACATCACCATCTGGAATAATTAAAACTAATTTTCTGGATGAGATTATATTATTTTTATGCCAGGTTTATAATATAATACACACATCAGTATCCATGAGAAATTAACTGTGAGTTGTAGCTACTTATATTAGGTGATACAAAATCTTTTAAGGGAACTGATACAAAAAAAATGTAAAGAAACCATGTATAACTGATATTTTAACAATAAAATAATAGAACACTAGCATCAAAATAAATTTTACAAGCTGGGAAGCTACAACTCACAGTTAATGTCCCATGAATACAGACGTGTGCATTATTTTATCTATCTGCAGAGGGAAAACTAAACAAAAGCCAGGTCATGTGACATAACCTAGGGCCATATCTTACCCTACTCCTTATCTATGGCTCCTGTGCATGTGCAGAACATTAGAGAGAAAGTAAATCAAATGGATCTCCTATCCCAGAATGGATCCCCTTGTACTTTCTTAGGCAGGAATGGCAATACGCTCTTCAGTGGAACATAGTCCTGGCATGAGACAGCTGGCCTCCCACATTTGTGGCCTTAACCTTTTCAGATTTAATTATTCATGTATTTGATTAATATGTTCCCTCTGGGTCCTCCTGCTGACTACAGAGACCCACTGGTTTTACAGAACATATTTTTCTAGGCATTTGTAGGTCCTCCATCATGATACTAATGTCAGCTTCCAGTGGATGTTGACTACAGAGTTGTACTGTAGGACCTAGCAATTCGTAGATTGGTGTTCTCGAAGGTTTAAAAAAAAAAGGTGCTTTATGGTTTTTCCACTTTCATAGAGGTCTTGTGCCCCCAGTCCCAGCAAGTGTGGAAGGCCTGATGCATTTTGCTTGTTTGTCCTATTTGCATAGATGTCTACAAACGTTTGGGTATTTATATGGTTTCAACTTATATAGTGGACTGCCGTATTTGATTTAGGCAGAGAAAATAAATTCAAGAATATTTGAAAAACTGGTAAATAAAATATGTTTTTAGTGTGTTTAATTTATAATGCAATATTGATTGATTGATTGACTGATTGACTGACTGGAAATCCATCTAGACTAATAGAATTACATTATTTAGTTTGTATTACTGATTAGTGGGAGAATGTATTTACTGAAAATGGATTACTGAATTTTGCTGGATACAGGAGAGAGAAATTAATTTTATTAGTTAAATACTTAGTCAACTAAATATCTGCATTTATAAAGAAACTTGGGTTTATGGTTATTATCATTCCTAATTCCTTCTATTGTTGAAATATAATCAGGAAATTAAAAGATCATTTAGAAGGGTTAGACATATTTGCTTAGATTCTATTCTTATGATGGATTACATAGATTTGAATGGACAGAATATATTCATATAGACCTGTACTTTATAGGAATTGAATAGATTGACTAGATAGAAGTATAAAAGATAAAGAAAGAGTATTCAGATTTAGATTTAGTCAAAAGACTGTTGAGATTTCAATACTGATAAAATTGAGATCTATTTGGATAGATTTTGTATTGAAAACAGTTGATTAGAAAGGACTAAGGGAAAACATAATTGAAGATAAATATTACGATTGATGTATTTGTTAAATAATAACCTAATTTTGTCAACATATTGTTCAGTTTCTTGGGGATGGAAATATAATTGATTGGATTTGAATCCAGGTGGATATCAGATTCTAGAAATATATACAACCTCAGAAATATATGTATATGTACAGTTTGGGGGGGGCATTTATGACTGAGGCAATGCTACCACAATAGAAAATGTGAACAAGGAATGGTTACAAGGTTTTAGGGCTAATTTACAGCATTGAAACTGACTAACAGGATGCCAGTACATGTTGTAAGGCCTAGCTGAGTCTCTAGCTTTTTAAGAGCATGCTGTGTACATGGATCTATCCAAGGTACTGAAAGTCTGCTTGCCTAGGTCATGGGCTCTTGCTGGGGATAGGCCAGAACACATGGCATTCCATGATCACCTATTTGAGAGCTGAGGCTCAAGGAAAGCCCAAGGACAGAGCAAAGTTCCTTATGACTTATTTAGATACGTCTCATGGGAGGCATTCCTTCATGACTTCCATGTCTCTCATTAAATCTCTGGAACACCCAGCAAAATGCTCAGATTGAAATGTTTGGATGACAGCCAGCAGTTGCGAGTTTGATGTAGCACAGGGATGGAGAAGCTATACTTAAAATTTGAGACACGATGGTAAACTGCATCTTTCATATCTCCATAGGTTTCCTCCTGGCGTTCCTGGACCAGGACCAACAGCTCCAAAAACTAGAACTTTCAGAGGGAGGCAAAACAATCCAAAGGAACTGGCAAACACCCTAAAACAATACGTTTGCTTGGTAAAAAGGCAGATAATAGATCAATACTATTTTCATTAGCTTTGGCTGGCATACTGTTCCTCACCCAATGCTTTTTAAAAGCAAGAATAAAGGGAACATATGTCCACAACTCTTGGAGCAGCTGCCTACTTGAAATCTACCACAGAACATAGACATTATTCCCAGCTCATTTTGTCCTTGGCTACTGTGTTCATCTTCTGTTTCTTTTCTTTAAATACTATTTATTTGTTAACATACTCCTGCCTCATCATTCTCTCTCTGGCTGGATTGCTCCCAGATCACTATCCTCTGGCTGTGTCTCCACAGATCGCAGTCCCATTCATATATTTTCCAATTGTCCTCCATGCCTTTCTGCACCTAATCCTGTTTGCAGACCCAAAAAGTACATTTTTCAGGGCTATTCTCCCACAAAGCAACATTTGCTCAAGAGAAAAGGCAAGAAACAAAGATAAAAATTGCCAAGTTAGCAAACAAACAGGGTACATTAAGCAGTGGATTTCAGTTACTTAAGTGAATCTTAGGCTAAAGGCAGAACTGCAGAGGAAGATCTTCAAGCCTTGTCTGTAGTAAAAGGATCAAGGTACAAGGACGGGAATTTTGCAGTTTGAGAGATGTTACTAACGAGACGTTTTCTGTCGTGCTTGCCATCTTGACCTACTGTAAGAGTGGATACATGTATGGGCAAGATTGTACGATGAAAGGTGGACCTTCAGATGTCCTGCCATCAAGCTGTATAACATTTTAAAAGTTAACACGAGCACTTTAAACATTGAAAGTTTATTAGTATCCAATGCAACTTGGTGCAGAATCTCATGGCTGAGATCCTGCATTGAAGGCACAGTTATGATGTTGTAGCTATTTTCCACTGTCTGTATCAGCCCCTGAAACCCCATCTTAAAAGCCAGTTAGCTATCCTGAGCAATAGAGATCTGTGCTATTAGCAAGTGGGAGGCTGCATGAAGATGCGTTCAGCCCACCTCTCCCAGTGAGTGACAGTGTGACAAAGAGTTCTGATTGGACTCTACAGGTGTCCCTGCTTCTGGTCCATACACCATCCATAGTGGAGGGAGCTGTTCAGGTCACCTTGAAGCCTCCCAACTCACCACAATTGTGTGACTTGGGACAGCTGTGTGGCTTTTATGGTGGGTTTATGGTGGGCTTCAGGGGCATTTATGATTGTGGCACTGGTACCATGATTGTAAGTGTGGACAACTGTGGACAGAAAAAAATTGTGTGGTTGTACGCCTATCTTACAAGATCATAACTGACTAACAGCATGCCAGACAACATTTTAAAGTATCCTAGCAAGTGGTCACTATCTCCATCACCCTATTTTATGTCATGGTAAGTGTTTTCTTGCCAGTGGGAGCCAGCGTGATGTAGTGGTTCAAGCGTTAGACCTTGGGTGAGTCACTCTCAGCCCACACTCTCAGCCCCCATCACGACAGGTTCACCTTAGGGTTGCCATAAGTCAGCAATGACTTGAAGGTACATCATCATCATCATCATCCTCCTCCTCTTCAGAGAAGCATTCCCAGGCATTGCGTGACTATTATTTGCTATTTGACGTTTTTAATTTGTTGCCTGTTTTATTGAACCCTTTCCTGTATTGTTATGTATTATTTATATGTATTATGCTATTATTTCTTAGATTGTACGCCATGGGCAGGTTTACTCTTATCTATTTTATTGTTTGTATGTACAGCACTGTGCAAATCTACAGTGCTATATAAATAAAGCATAACAACAACAACAACAACAACAACAACAACAAGTGCACATATTCATCCCTATAGCCATATTCATCACAACCCCGAATAATGAAACAACCTTTGAAACAGGGCAGGAAGGGGTTATTTGGTTTGTCCTTATGTGATTTCTTTTTTCTTAAGGATATGCAACTACAGTGAAAACATAGTTTACAAACTTAATTGTTAAACTTCTGCTGACTTGCTATTTTCCATGCAACCTCTATCAATGCCACCTACTAACATGGTAAGAGGGCCTGGGATGGAGGAGAATTTTAGAAAGACATGGAGTGCTTTTAAAATACTGGAAGCTTCCCTGAATCACCAAAATAAATCTAAATAACAATATCCAGAGTTCTGAGCACTCAATTGAAATAACTTTATGGACATTAACAGTGTTGGTAGTTACACACAGTGAAACAGGATTAATCAAGTCTCAGCCTTATAAGTATAAATTCCAAGAATTTAGGAGGCGGGAATTAAAAAGTCACCACATCTTCTTCAAAAGCAGGAAAAAAGCAACCTGGTGCCATCGAAATGTATTAGACTACAACTTCTGCAATCCCTAACTCTTTTTCATGAAGGCTGAGGCTTATGGGAGCTATAGTCCAGACCATCTCTGATCTAGGGGAGCAGATATTTGGATTTATCACAGGCATATTATTGGAAGAAATGGAGATTGTGCCCTAGTCTCCCCACCCTTGCTTTTGATTCTCATGCCCAGATCTTTCTCTTTTTTATCTAACTGGCTCCATGGGATTTGAGTTAATGCTGTCTGGCTACTGTTTCAAATAGGTTGTGGAATAGATAATAAAAGTGGAGTACAGACAAGGTGAATGTGATCATGCTGCTACATCTTAAATTTTAAGAGCTATTTAAAAAATTTCATTTGATGGGACTTGTCTCCAAGTACAGATTCTGGGTAGAATGTGTTGCAAAATGGTCATTTGAATGGCCATTAACTTTCAGTCTGTATCAAGACCTTTCTTATTCATTCACATTGGTTAGGCTGCAATCCTGTATCAGGATATTTAAAAAGTGTAACACTTTACACACATAGCTCTCATATGGTAGTGCATGCACTGGAAACTGTGAATTTTAAATGATAAATTTTAGATGTGGATTGTTTTAAGATGTGTACATCCTATTTGTCCGTTTAAACTGATATCTATTTTAACTGATGTTGTTTGTTTGTTAATTGTTAACTGGATACCAGGAAAAACCATCCTAGCTGCACTTTTGCAGCTGGACGAAGAGAACTGAGTCCACTCTACTGGGTCTCCAATGGTTTCTTCCTCCCCAGCCAGTAAATTGATTTAGCAGGACCTTTGGAGCTTGAGAATACCTGCCTGAGGGGTGTGCTTGAATGATGCACAAGGAGGCAATGAATACTAGCTTGTGCAATTTTAAAAAAGGACACACACAACCCTGAGTAACTTTTGCCTAGGTCACCAAAAGAATTCTAGCCATTGTATCCTGCCACAAATCCTGAAAATAGGTCAGGCTAGAAATGCAAATACATCCATATACTGTATGCTAAAAATATATGTGTGATGTATGTAAAATGTGGCTAGCTTTCCTCCTAGGGCTCTCTTTCAGTAGCTATTGATCTAGTTATTTATCAAGTCTGCTTCCAGAATGTCAGAGATCACTAGTAAAGCCAAAAGGGAGTGAGTTTTCACATTTCCCCCCCTGTAAGGCTGCCTTCTAGCCCTCAGAACAGATAAATGATAGACTAGAAAAAGGTTTCTCAAAGCAATTTCCTCCTACAGACTGGATAAGAAAGAATGGCAAGAACTGTCGCCAAACAGATTTAAGGATGTATCTATTACACTTGTCATCATAGCTGAAATGCTATCTTAACCCAGAATTGTTAATGTTTGTCAGCACTACAAAAGAACTTCAGTACTTGTAAATTGACAGGGACCCTCCCTCCTATGTAGATCAGAACACATGGCCAAAATGGATAATACGTTAATAGTAATTATTTATCAGGTTATCACCATCTAGGAAAGGTGGCATTAGTTGCTTACCAGTCTCAACAGGTAAAAGGTAATCTTTGACATGACTGCCATCTTGAGAATATAAGAATAATGCCAGATCAAGAAGTACTATGACCTTGTATATTAGGCCATTTGGAGCTTACTTTTTTGCAAGTCCTACAAATGCCTGGTGGATACCAAGCAGTGAAATTCAGAAAGTAACTTTCCTAAGATGACCAAGATTTCATTTCCAAAGAAGAATTGTGAACTCCCAGATCAGTTGGCCACCCATTAATAATATCTCCACCTTAACTAGACTGAACTTAAGTTTATTGATCTGCTCATCTAGCCTATTTGTATCAATAAGTACCTGTGTAGAATTTCCTTCAATGCAAGTGGTTCCACTATAAAAGCAAAATAGAGCTAAATCAAATCCATGTACAAATGACACTCCAGCCTGAATCTCTGGGAGGCCTTTTTCAATTGCTTCATGTAGATGTTTAAAACCATGGGGCTCAAAAAAGAACCTTGCAGAATATTACAAGTCCCATGAAGCAAAACTACAATCCCACCAGCACCTCCATGTGGAATCACTTAAAAGCAGGAGCATAACTCTTAATAAATTAATAATATTGGATTGATTCTACCTGACAGTCTGCCCATTTTGGCCCACTGTCGTTGTTATGCTCTGTGTATCAACAAGGTTGATAGACTGAAAGGATAAAGCACATATGAACTTGTCAGTAGAAAACAGAGCCCTAGATCTTGTACAACACAGTGCAAAATAATAGTTCTGCACGTGGAACTACACTACACTACACCTGTGCTCTCAACGTTTCCCTCACTATTTAGTTTCTGATGGAAAGTGAGACGGGAATCAAGGAAGTGTCAGACTATATATTCCCATAGCCCAGGGGTGGACAACTGTGGAAAGCTGGGAGGCCACATTAGCTCCCAAGTTTTTAGCCTCACCAGGCCATTTTAGGCATAAGGAGAGGCATTTTTAACAAAAGAAAGGGAGTCACCTTGTATATTTATTTACTACACCTGCACATCCACTAATCCAGTTCCAAGTAATGTTCTACTTGCTGCCAGATTTGACATCTTTGATCCTAGGCCATAAAAGCCTGTATGGTTTCTGGGCTTTCATATTTAACCCAGTATGCTCCCTATATCTATTTCTGTGTTCAATCAAAATTTGATCTTAGCTCAGCAGAGAGGAGGACCCAGAGTAATAATTGTCATCTGACCAAGGCACCGCATTGCTACACTTCATCAGTTTGTGACTCATTGTGTGATTGCAATCTAAGGATGAATCAACACACACAGCCAAATCCCATCATTTGTCAATGGCTCACAGTGGCCAGGGACTCGTTCATGCCTTGAAACAACACAAGCCTCACCTCAGCCAAGCAAGTGAGTAAATCCAAAATGGTGTTTGTCTTTATTGTACCGGAATGACTCAAATAACTCTTCCAGAAGTGAAAACACTTGACTTTCTTTTACCTACATTGAATGTTTAACTAATTGCCAAGATACCTGTGCTCATCCATTTCCAGTTCGTATAGTTAATCCTATTGATCCCATTAACATGGAAAATCAAAATGTTTAATTTGCCTGGCTGTAGTCAGTGCTTGGGTTACAATATGGTTTGAAGTACAATTGTAAAAATAAAAGCAGAGTTCCCAAATCACAGTCTTCTTTCCTTAACTTTACATATCTATAGCTATCTTGCAGAAATGCAATCAAACCCTGCTAGTGAATTAGGAAAATGTGCATCTTGGCAATGTCAACAGTGCACCACTGTGCCCCAGCCCCTCCGATGCACCTTAGACATTTTTGATGCACATCAGGCACTCTTGATGCACACCAAGCATTTCTCATGCATACTGGGTGCTTCCTAGCCAGTTTCCAGATGTGCATTGGGGAATGCCCCAATAGGCATCAATGCCCGTTTTGCATTGGGCTGTGGTGCATCAGACACTCCACTGGCTACCATTTCACAATGGATGTTCATAGGTGAATATAGATGTGAAATTATTGAATTCAGTTTTTTACTCACATAAGTGTCAGCATACAATAATTCATATTGATCCTGCCATATTAGAGGATTATAGAACCCTGGGGTTATGGTTGAGTTTTGTTCGATTAAAGTTTGTGTTACACTGTGATTGAATTCATGGACATTGCAATCAAAGACTGAATGGAAGATTCAAAGGAAATATTGAATATGGTTGGCCTTAGAACAGCTCTGGGAGAGCTGGCCTGGTCAGGACTGGTCTGTGCCAAGTCATGAGTGATGGACTATGGAAAGATGTTATTAATGGTTAAGATACACAGATAGAGTGTTATGATTTAGTTGTGAGATAGGTTGTCTTGATTAAGGATTAATATGTTGAGTTACTTGTTGACTGATGAGGATTCTGCTGACAAGATGTATTGTTTCATTTGAAGTTAGGCATTATAGAAATGTTCTTTGTTTTGGTTGTTATAAAGCCAATGATGACCACATATTAGAACAAACCTGTATAATAAGTGCTTTTTTTAATAAATGGGTAGAATATATAATGGAGTGTGTTAAAAGAAGCCAATTGTGCAAAAAAGGATGTGTTAAACCAACATGATGGGAGGATGGTTTAAGTGAAGGTTGTTAATTGTTTGATGAAGTTTAACAAGAGAATTAATGTTAGACTGATATACGTTATATCAGTGATGGTGAACCTTTTACAGACCGAGTGCCCAAACTGCAACCCAGACCCCACTTATTTATTGCAAAGTGCCACGTTCCTCTGACTTTCTAGTAAGAAAGTCTAGATAAATATATGTGTTTAATTCATTTAGTGAATTAAGCTCTTATAACTTGAATAACTTTAATCCTTGGGCTAAAGGTGTGTGTTAGTGAGCCTGTGGTTGTTTATAATATAGCCATGTGTAAAACTGTTAGTCTGAGAAGAGAGATATGTTTATGGTTCTAAATATTTGAAGGCCATCTAGCCTCAGTGAGAAGTAGAACATGACACAATTCTTCTATGTGAAAGAATTTGATGTTTTGGCATAATATTGTAAACAATGTTCTGGTGATAAAGTTGTCTGAGCTTTAACTTTTGAAATAAAGTGAGCAATGGTGGCTGCTGTTAGAATTAGGAGGTGGGATCCTAAATGAATTGTATAAATGCTTATGGTTTGAACTGTAACATTAGATTCTTCAATAGAAGTCGCAGAGTGCCTGCTATGTTGTTTTCCTTTCTTTTCAATAAATCTGTCTTGAGAAACAATCCAAGAGCTGGTTATTGTCGAGGGGGGTGCTTGCCTAGCCATTTAGAAAGACATAAGACAAGTGGCACTTCTATCCAATTGGTGCATTTCTAGGAACTGATTCAACATGTAGCTCCCAGAATCGGCTGAGACAACAAATGCAATGTACAATCAAAAATCAATAAATGTAGATCTTTACAATGTGCAGTGCATACACTTCAAAACTGGACACAAAGAAGGCATATCTTGAAAAATGCAGATGGAAATACGTAGCAATTTCCATGTAAAAATCCATTACAGAGCCAAATCAAAACCAGTTTTACAGAGCCAGATATCAATACAATACAACTGACCCTAGTGGTACAATCTTACTCATATCACCATGCATTGTCCTTTCATGGCACCTTGCCTTTCCTATTCCTCCTTGCCCACAGTGGAGAGATTTCCAGATTTAGGGATTTAGAATTTTTATTCCTCAAAGCTCTGATCTATAACACATATTTATATCCTTCTTTGACCAGGTCATGCAAATCCTGGAATCACCATCAAAGAGATGAAGTCTTTAATTGCATTAAGACTTTTATCTTTGATATATTCCTTGATCAAATTTAGCAGATGCTGTTTTGAGATGGTAGGGAAGAAAAGGACGTGCCACTAGGAATCATCTTGTCCAGCCTGTCTAGTGAGCAGGTTCCTTCTCTGGAGACTTCTTTCTGGCCGCATTATGATTTTCCCTAAGCTTGCTAACTGCTCTTGTCTGCCAGTTGTTCAATAGGCAAGCACAACTTGAGCATTAATTAATCAGCCTGTTTTATTTCTGGTTAAGACCTTGGCATGCTGCCTGGATCACAAGCACCACTCCTGCTGTGTTGCTTCATAAGTTCTCATTCTCTTCCTTTTTTCACCCATCTCTACAACTTGGTTTTGAATCATCCTTCCCCCACAACAGGCATGTTTTGTTTCCATGAGAGTTATAACTGGAAAATCACTACTTTGGACTATGGCATCCAAAATCCCCAGTCACTGGTTATGCTCTCTGGAGTCAGCAAGTAACATTCCCAGGCTCTGGGGAGATGTTTCTTTTGTGCTTGAATGCAGGAAAAGGTTGCTAGCTTTCAATTATTCCATGAATCCTGTTCAGCTATGTTGTGGACAGCCCCAGCTTGAAGTGACCTGCATGGGATTTGACATTCTTTGACCTGAAACTTGCCATACTCTGATCTCCCAGGATCGATTTTTTTTTTCTCATTAGCTTAGACCCAGCATGTAAGTGAAGCCAGGGCTCACAAGGCCAGAGTGCCAAGTCTTTTATGATAAAAAAGGGTGATGACATTATAGAGTCATAGAGTTGTAAGGGACCTCATGGGCCATCATCATTCCAATCATCTGTCCAGTGCAGGATCTCCAGATAAAACATCCCCAGTAGGTAGCTGTCCATTCTCTTTTTGAAGACGTTGAGAGAAGAAGACCCTACCATCTCTCTAGGCAATTGGTTCAATTGCCGAACCACTCTTAGACTTGCCCCCTCTTCTTCATGACAGCCCTTAAGATATTTAAAGAGTGCAATCATGTCACCCCTCAATCTTCTCTTCAACCTCTCCTCATATGTTTTGTTCTCCATAACACTTATGATTCTTGCTGCCCTTCTCTGTTCCAGCATCTTAAAATAAGGCATCTAGAACTGAACACAGTACTCCAGATGAAACCAGCACAGAATATAGTGGGACTGTTACAGTCAGTCTGCCCCAACCATGAGCTTGTCATCTGTAGATCTTAGAATTCGTGTATGGCCCCACCTCATTCACCGCAATGGGTGCCACAGTTAAAACCAACGGGACTTGAGGTCCCACAGTTTTTGGCATCCACAGTGTGTGTGTGTGTGTGTGTGTGTGTGTGTGTGTGTGTGTGTTCAGAACAGAACTCTCACAGATATGAAGAGCTGACTATACTTCTCTTGACTTGAAAACTATGCTTCAATTAATGCAGGCTAAAATAGTCTTTGCCCTCTTTGCTGCAGCTTCACCCTGCAAGCTCAAGTTCAATTTATGTTCATCAATAATCACAAGGTCCTTTTTGTATGTAGTACTGTTGATCCATGTATCCCCTATCCAATACCTGTGCTTTTGTGGCCTAAATGTAGAATTTTGCATTTTGAATATCATTGTATTAAGTTTTGCCCAATTTTCTAGTTTATCTCGATCCTTTTGAATTCTGTTTCTATCTTCCAATGTGTGGGCTGCCCCTCCCAGTTTTGTGCCATCTGCAGCAAACTGGATAAGGATGCCCTCTACCCTGTTATTAAAATTATCTGACATTCCTTTCAGTAGAGATGGAAAAGATATTAGAAAATAGTTTTTTTAATAAGGAAAACATACTTCTTGAGTGCCAAGAAATGCTGATGAAGAAATTCTGGACCATAGTTTGGGACTTCAGCATAATATTTGTATATGCAGGTTTGTGCAGAAAAATCCAAATGTGAAAATCTGCAACACTTTATGTTCAGAAAACAGCATTATCTGGACAGAACATAATATATGTACACAGGAATATTGACTGGCATCCTGTTATTCAGTAATGACATCCTAAATTGGCCTTCAGTTATTGTATCTGCTTTGGATGCCCATTTGCAATAGTAAGACTATTGCCATGCCTGCGAATGACTCTGAAACCCACCCCAAAAGCCACCCATTCATTTGGAGCAACAGTGGTCTGTGCTACTGGCACAGGATAATATGATCAGCTTCCTTCCGCTTGTGAGCAATCCTGTTGGAAGCAGAAGCAGGAACCCATGTTACAACGTTTCATTGCAGCATTGCACACTGACAGGAGGAGTGTGATCACATCATCCTGCAGCACCTCTGATGTCATCTGCCTCCCTCCCACATGCCTATTTCTACATTCTCCATGGCGTATTATAACAGCGGGGTGAGTAACATTTATAAGTACTAGGGAACTACTGTCATCACTGGGTCCAGTTTTATTGGGCCACAAAGGACATCCAAAGACAAATTTGTGGGTCTTAGAGCAAATTAAGAGTAACTCTCCCTAAAAGCCAAAATGACTAAACTGAGACTGCTGTACTTTGGACATATAATGAGGAGAAATAGTGATGAGTGAAAAGATAATAATACTTGGTGAAGTGGAAAGCAATAAGAATAAAGAAAGTCCATATTACAAGTGGATAGACTCAGTCAAAAAAGCCACTGCCCCGTGTTTGCAAGCACTTAGCAGGGCTTTTGATATCATGGAGACTTGGCAGTATGCCATTCATAGGGTTGCCCTAAGCCAAAGTTGATTTGAGGGCAAGTAATAACATTTATTGCCCAGCAGGAGGACCTCATGCAGCCATAGCCCTTTCAGAATGTCAGATTCTTTAGGATTGAAGGCTGGAATGAAATTGGCTTGTATGGAGATTATAGTAGTCTCTCTGGTAGCAACTGATGTGTGTGTGTGTAAGTGAGAGTCTTTTCTGCTTTAGTCTAATTTCTATTTATTTTCTGGTTTTGATGAACTGCTTTCAACACATTTGTACTCCTTTACTGTACTTATCGCTTATACACTGCTGTGTACCTGAATAATTCAATGACCCACACTACCATTTTGTTCTCTGAGCTTGCCACTCATACAAACATGCGTTTGTTTTTTTTAAAAAAATCTTCTTTGTCTGTAACCCAGATAGGAACCTTCTGTCCAGCCTTGGGGGGATGGAGGATACTCTATTTCCTTGCTTGCCTGCCTGGCTGCCTGCTTCATGGCTTTTGGAAAAGGTCTCAACTCACTGCTGGCAGAAGGCTTCTAAAATCAGACTGAGGGCCATATGTAGCACTAGGACTGCAGGTGTGTAATTGATGGACTAGATGCCAACATTCATCAGTAAATTTCAATAACCATAGACTTCTAACATTTACTTTAATGTATAAATTTACAGGAACTATTTCCTAGACAGGGAAGACTGCTGGTAGAATACATGGGACTGGAGCACAATCCTATACATAGTTATCATGGAAGTAAGCCTTAATGAACACAATGGGACTTATGTCTGAATGGACATGCATCAGATCATGCTATTTGTCATTCATGCCCAATAGCATCCCTATAGTCACACTGGAGTTAAACTACTTTTTAATTTCCTCTGAATTGTGCATTATTATCGCTTATCCTGCTTGCATTACATTTAAAAATTTTCAACAGGGACAATTCTTTTTAACAATGGCCAGTTTAACTACTAGACATTTATGCCATGCTACAAATCTGCAGAGCTTGGGAATACTGCATTAAAGGTAATGGTGTTATCTGTCACATATCGCTTTTTATGGTAGTGAGGGGACAACAATATTCCTTTCGAAAGCAAAGTAATGGCTGTTAAGACTATTATATATATTTTCCATGCAACTAATAACACTTGTGAATTTTATCCATTATTATTGGGAGAAAGTAAAGCATTTTAGGGAGTATTTGCTGAGAATGTTATAAAGTTAGGCCATTTCTAACTGTTTTAATGGCTATTAAAAGCAAAACAAAAATTTAACTAATAATACAACAAGTAATCCAGTGAGTAGTTTTTAATTCTTTTGTCAAAAAATAAAGCTGACACTCTGTATTGCAGTTATGGATTTGTAACCTAGAATGATGGATCCATAACTGATCTGTATTCAGGTATACTATGTATTTATGGCTGTGGCTCTATTGCCATGATTGCAGATGTCCCCCAAATATTAAAGTCCAGGCAGCCGCTCTGAGCAATGTAGGTTTGTTCTGCTGGTGATCAAAGCTCAGCAAGATGATGTTTCCAGTCCCGTACCACCAGCCAGGAAGCCTGTGACAATCAGATAAAGCAGCCATGTTGCAATTCTTTGCAGTTCACTTGCAGTAAGGGGCTGCAAATGTCATCCTGCTCCACCCTGATCTCCAGCAGAACATACCTCCATGACCAAGTGCAGCTGCTGGCTGTTGAAATAGCTTTGGCAGATCAGACCTGGAGGTGATACTTAGGTACACATTCATAACTAAATCACTAATGTAGGATCTCAGTCATCAAACACAATTCTTTTGAAAATGACTTTCCAAGCTCTCTGCAAGTCTGCAAATAACTTTTTCTAGCTGGGATATGTAAATGCCAGCTCAGAATATTACATTGTACTCCAGTGTCACCAAGACCCAAAACTCAGGTTGGAGCTATGCAGATGAAGAAGTGCTGTTGTACAGGCCAAACAGCTGAAATTCATGCTGGAATATAGGGATCACATGGGAAAGGGATAAGCTCCTGTTGTTCTCAAGTGTTCCTTTGTAATTGCTCCAGTTTAACTCATTGATTGCTGTCTGTCCTCTCCATAGAACAAAACCTGAACAACTAAATGGACACTGCTGACAAACATTTCACAAGGGAGTGCAACATGTATTGCTTCTTGTTAAGGCCTGTAAACTATAGGAATAAGGGCCCAGTGGAATCTTTTAGTGACATGACATATTATATCACCATAGAAAACCTCTTAAAATAAAAGCTGATCACTTCAGGTTTTTAAGAATTTTTTTTTTAAAAAAAATTCACAGGGTTATACTTGCTCATGTGGCATGTTTCCTAGCATAGCCTCTAGTTGCCAACCCTGGCTCTCTTCCCCCCTTTCCGCTGTGTCTTCCAGCTCCAATTAGCACTTTAAAAGAAGAGGGTTTAATAGACTGCTCACACTCACCTCTGCTCAGCCCATCTGGTCCCCGGAGGATTCGACATTCTTCTATCTGGCCAAATGGAGAAAACATCACCCTGATATCGTTCTCATTACACTTCTTCGAAACCATGCCTATGAACAATTTTCTGTCTTCCACAGCTAGGAGATAAAAAATAATGAATGACCAAAGGGTAGCTAATCTCTCTCTCTCTCTCTCTCTCTCACACACACACACACACACACACACACTTCCCTCCCTCTTCCCCACCCCATCTGTGATCAATTCTTCATTACCATATCAAACTGAGCATCCGTCTTGCAACTATGGCATTGTAACTGATGACAAGTCCTAGGGAAAACACTACATACATACACTTTTCCCTTCTCTTTGAATTGCCTGCCTTTCCCCTGGCTTGAGGTTGCTCCCTGGCTTGCCACTCCCAACATCCCTCAACATTCCTTCTAGAGATCTTTGCTGTCTGAGTAACACAGAGATGAGAAGATCTTGCTTGTCTCTGCCATCACTTCCCCCAATTTCACTGTCTTAAGAAGGGAAGAAAAACCCAGATAAGCAAGAATAAATGTCGGTGGATTGAAACAGGCAGAATGTGTAGATTCTAATTTAGATAAAATTCCATCCATCCCAACTGCTAATATATGAAAGAGAAATGAGAGCAGATGCTGACAAAGTATGTGAAATGAAATGGGTTAAGAGAGAAAACATGTTGAATGAAGGGTTACAAGACACGCAAGTACTGTATCCTCTTCGTCAGTTTCAACTGGCTGGAACAAAGGGAGCTCACAAAATAAAATGGAAGCATCTGTCCCAATGTCAGAATATTAACACTGAATTTCCTCTTTCTTTACCTATAATGATACAGTAATTCCCACTCTAAGCAGACCCAGCTAGTGAGAATTTCCCTTCTAGGGCAGCACTTCAATGAAAGGCGTTACAAGATTACTTTGGGAAAACCAAATCCCCGGTGGACTTGTAATATTGGGCTTGCAAAGATTTTTTTTTCAAAAAAGGGGGGTGGACTCAAGTTATTGCTAGATGATTCCCTTTACTGTAGAGGCACACAAAAAGTAGGTCAAGGCAGCAGCTGTATTCCTCGGCTTGAGTTTAAGCGAGCTCACGTTCAGAAGCTTTAAAGCTACAGAGCCCAGAAATGGCTAGAAATGGGGGTTAGAAGAATCTGCTGGCAAATCTGATACTGTGGAGAGTTTAGATTCAACAAACACTGGAGGGAACAAGGTTCTCACTGCAGAAAGTTAATTGTTCCACTTGATATGTTCATGTTATCTTGCAATGCTAATTTACCACCAGCTGGGAGCAGGTCAAGCTGAAACTGATGGGGTCTTTTATTCATTTGTGCACCAGGCAGAAGTGTGACACAGTTACTGCTGTTTCATGTATTGTCTTGCCCCCCCTCACCCATTCTGTATCTTTGAACTGATCTGTGTATATGCATCTAGCAAGTTAAGAAACCATATTACGCACCAGGTGAACTAAGCTCTGGTCTAAAAAAGCTCATGCCACAAGGTATGTGTGTGTAATAGCACTCTGTTTGTTTGCTACTACAGCGAACCCCCCTGGAATCTGATTAATATACACCTCTGAATTTATTTATTCAAAAATGTATATCCTGACCAACATTGTGGAATTTTAGAGTGGTGGACAAATAAACAATGGCTAGCATCCTGTTGATGACTTATGAAGGTGTAAATGCAAGCTGTTGTTATTTTTAATTGCCCTCAAGGCATCTCCATGTTCTCCTTAGGTCCTGTAAATCCATGCCCATGGCTTTTCTGATTGATCCTATCCATCTGGTGCGTGGTCCTCCTCTCTCTCTACATCACTCTACCTTTCCAACATTTTTGCCTTTTCCAGTGAGTCATGCCTTCTCATGATGTGGCCAAAGTACGACAACCTCTCTTTTATCATCTTGGCTTCCAAGGAGATTTCAGGCTTGATCTGTTCAAGGACCCATCTTTTATGCCTATGTAGTTCACTCCTTTTGGTTACTGCTGACATTGGAGTGCCCTCAAAATGTACCTTATAAGCTCTTGCAGCTCCCCAGTGTGGGCAGTTACTTGTGGGTGAAAAGGGAGGAGATGTGGAGAAGCTTCCAGCTATCTTCCTATAGTTGGATGCACAGCAATGACACCTTCTCCTCAGTGGCATCACTAGGGTTGGTGTCACCTGGTGCAAGTGCTCAGAAAGTTCTGCCAGGGGGATCCCACCACTATGGGTTCAAATGTGGGGAACTTCTAGATGCCCTTATGGGTCCTATGCAAGATGTTACTTGTCTAATCCCATCACTGGACACCATCAGCCTTGAATAACCATTGCCACCACAGAAACCATGTGTCTGAACTCAAGCATTCCAACAACCCTTACAAAGCATTCCCAGAGGTACAAAATATAATACCAAGATACATTGATTCAATATAGGGTTAAGAAAATTAAAATGACTTATTTAAAACATCCAAAACATCTGACTGACCTTAACTAGCTCACATCTCTTTTATATTCTTAACTTTGAACACACATATATTTCACTTTCTGACCTAACCAACCCATTTCTGAGCCCTATTAATGGACCTAACATCTCCAACTCATTTCCATTTTTCTGTTTAATTAGCATAACTACAAGTATTTGCTTTCATGCCATTTAGCATAAAAAAGGCAAGTTGTGGAGCATAGGGCTGCCCTCCCACTCTTTGTAAAGTACCAAATACATGCACTGCCCATTCCAAACAAATGCCTTCTTTATTAAAAAATCATTACATGGATGCATTGTTCCAAAAACGCTCTCAACTGTCTACTGAAATTACGATAGGTCAGTGGGGAGAAGAAGGCGTAGGGATGTGAGGTCCATTGATTTCAATGGAAATGACTTGCAGACTTGTGGGCTTATAGTTGTAGTGTTGTTCTGAAATTCTCGCTCATTGATTTCTAGACTTTATGCTGAGAATTTCTGATGTTCTTTGGATATCTCTTGGGAATTTCTCTATGAGTGAAGGCCAGCAATGTCAGGTGTTTTTTCTTGAACAATATCTTGCCCATTGCAACTGACCCTCTCTGCAGCATATACAAAGCAACACTGCAAACAAAACAAAACAACATTGTATATATTCTTTGCCATGAGCCAATAGCCTGTTGATGTTTTACACAGATGTAGGTTCCCTTTGTGGGTTTTTTCTTTTGTTCTGGTGCAGCATCTATATTTAGTTCTCAGTGTGTAAATGGAATTCTGTAAGTGTTGCACATGCAGTTGTGAATTTTTGGACAGTGTGTAATTACTCATCAGTGGCCTTAATCTACTACCTAATTCACTGGGATTGTGGAAAGAGCAAGCACATTTACAGGCATGCAGTTGCTTCACAATATTCAAAGAAGAGTAGGGCAGTGGAACCAGTGGTTGACTACATGAGTGTAGATTTGTTCTACACATGCATGCCATAGGAACTTGTCTGTGCTCTCTTATCAAGAGTGGAACAGTGAAAGTTGATAGGTGCCACAAGGAACATCCCAAATCCTCTCCAATATGGGTGAACAATCTATGGACCTACAGACGTAGTTGGATTGCATATCCCATCACCCTTGGCTAATGGTCTGGCCACTGAACTGAGTATGTGCCACAAGGGACTTCCCACAAACCTCTCCAATGTGAATGAGCAACCTATGGACTTCCAGATGCTACTAGACTGCAGATCCTATCATGACCAATGACCGTGATGTGTGGGGCTGATGGAAACTGAAGTCCAGCAACAACAGTTTATTCAACCCTGGTATATCATGAACTGTGGTTCCCCAGTAGACAGGCTGATGTGAAAAGAATTCCTTGGAAGCAGAAAGCTTGAAAACCACTAGTCAAGTCATGTTCTTCTTCTTCTTCTGAGATCACATGCAACCAAAGGGGAAGGTGGCATTGAATGAAAGGGGACATGAAAGGGAGATGTATCACAAGGAACTTTCACCATCAGACTTAGACATCATGCTAGATCTTTTCAAAGGCTGTCAAGTCACTGTTCAGTGCCTCTCTTCCTGCAAAAACCATGCGTACTTATTATTATACACGAAGCACCATGCTCCTTCCTTGGCTCTGGAAATGGCATGCAAATTCAATTCGCTGTTAATGAGCACACAGTAAGAGATGGTAGGGAAGCACATAGACATCGTTACTCCAGAGAATCTGCCATGCAGTTATTTATTTCTATTATTGTGCAAATTATTTTAGTAATGAAGGAGTTCTTTTTCTCCCCCTCATTCCACCAGGGAATGGGGGCTTGTGAGTAGAAACTAGTTAAAAACATTCCTTCAGTCTACTCACTTCCCTGCCATCAGCTTTCACCCCATCGTGGACTATTAGCAAGCACTGGCAATGGTGGTAAGGACATGGTGCAACATGGCACAGAGAAAAACAGTTGATTGTTTTGCTACTTTATCAGTCTTACTGCTTTGATATCTTTAGTACATCCTTTTAGTGTGTGTATATGTGGGAGGCAGGATAATGGCACTTGTCAAGCTTGACTCTTTATTGATCCCAGGACTGCCATCTGTCTGCAATAATTTTGCTTGCCCTCTTCATGCATGGCTAGCAAAGTTATTTTGCTGTTTTATACCAGCTGACACAAGGAAAACACTTCCAGATTTTTTTGATGTTGCTGATGAAAATGAACCTTGTGTACCGTATGGTCCATCAGGAGGTTCTCCACAATCAAATACTCCAGATTTGATACTTGTGCTCAGCTTCCATTCATTTCAGTAGAAATTGTGTCTTCAGAAAACAACAACAACAACAACAACAACAACAACAACAACAACAGTGTTGGATTTAAAGCTGGGCTTCAAATCACTTGGATTGCTATCACACTGCAGAATCAATACAGGTTGATACCACTTTAACTGCCATGGCTCCATCCTATGGAATTCTGGGATTTGTAGTTCATTGTGGCACTAGAGCTCTATGACAGAAAAGGCTAAATATCTCACAGAACTACAAATCCCAGAATATCATCACATTGGACCATGGCAGTTAAAGCAGTGTCAAACTATATTAATTCTTCAGTGTAGATACACCTTCAGAATCACAGATTCAGTGGGTCAAAGAAGTGACTGGTTGTGTTCAGACATAAAAACATTTACATTTAAATGAAATGAGTATATTTGAGAGGCATATGTTATAAGAAAGAGAAAATGGCTCCCCATTACAGTGACAGCCCTGTACTGAGTTTTCCAGAAGCCTGTCCATTTGTGGCATGTACCAAAATGTTCATGTCCTCTTGTTATCCTGCTGCTGCCTGGTAAAATATGTTTGGGAGAACATTTGCAACTATCATAATATTGCCACGATTGTGAGTCTGTAGTGGGTTAGTGAGTATGGAGCACTTATAGATCCATAACTCTAGGTACTAACAGATTTCACTCCCCAGCCCAGCCCCATGGAAACATCAAGAACAAAGCCTTGGTTTTTAATTTTCCAAACTACTGCAGATGACAGATCCCCTATTGGCTTGCTTGGGTTTTGCTGGTAAACTGATAAATATAGCAAATTAGCTAAAACGATTCCACAGGTTTTCAGCTGGAGGCTGATTTTATACTAAATTAAGCATCTAGAGAATTGACGCGGAGATTTTAAAAAAGCCAACAACAACCTCAAAATAATACATAACTGTACAGGTTTGCTACCCTATTTTGCAAAAACTGCCATCCAGTCTCTAGAAGCAACTGGTAGTATTTATGCCAGGAAGCGAACAATATCAACAAGGAAAGAAACTGGAATCCACCAAATCCAGCTCTTAATAGCAGTTCAAACCACTGACAGCTTAGCAGGGCCATTTGCAGATTTGAAAGTTGAGCTGAAGAATATTCCCTTTCACCACAAACATTAGTTTCTTGGTTTCAAAAGCAGGTTTTCCTGTTCAGTTACCTATCTTCTACTAAGCCAGCAGTAGGGCACCTGTGACCATCCAGATGATGCCAGACTTTACCTCCTATTGACTGTTATATGAAGCATGGAATTCCCTTGATCAGACAGTTTCATGGGCTGACTGTCTTGTTTCCAGGGCACTCAGAAAGTGTGGCTTTTGACCTATGAAGCCCTACATGGCTAAGATTCAGACTGTTTGAAAGACTGTACTGCTGCCCATGAGCCTATCCAAGTATTACCATCTTCAGGGGAGGACTTTCTCTCTAAAGCTGACTGGTATAGTTGAGGATATGGTGACTTGGGGGTCTAAGAGAGAGCTGAAATCTGGTGTCCCTCAAGGTGCCATTCTGTCCCCCATGCTATTTAACATTTACATGAAGCCGCTGGGAGAGATCACCCGGAGTCATGGAGCATGGTGTTATCAGTACGCTGATGACACCCAGATCTATCTCTCTATGTCTCTGACTGATACAGTGACTAAGGATGGCATCTTTCCTCTGGATGCCTGCCTGGGGTCAGTAATGGGCTGGATGAGGGAAAACAAACTCAGGTTGAATCCAGCAAAAACGGAGGTACTCGTGATAGGCACCCCAAGTCCAGGGACGGAGATTTGACACCCAGTCCTGGATGGGGTCACACTTACCCCTAAGGACAAAGTTTGCAGCTTGGGAGTACTCCTGGACTCATCTCTACAGCTATCATCTCAAGTGGATGTGATGGCCAGGCGTGCTTGGTACCAGCTTAAGTTGATACGCCAGCTGCGTCCCTACCTGGACCGAAAGGACCTTGAAACAGTGGTACACGCACCGGTAATCTCTCGCTTAGACTTCTGTAATGCACTCTACATGGGGCTACCTTTGTACCAGGTTCAGAAGCTTCAATTAATTCAAAATGCAGCAGCCAGATTGATCGCTGGAACTTCCAGGTCAGATCATATAACACCTGTCCTAAAATCCTTACAATGGCTGCCAATTAGCTTCTGGGAGCAATACAAAGTGTTGGTTGTTACCTTTAAAGCCCTACATGGCTTGGGCACGAGTTACTTGAGGGAACGCCTCTCCCTACACAATCCGCCCCACACCCTCAGGACAACAGGGAAGAATCTGTTAGACCACCCAAAGGTCAGACTAACAGTTACTTCCAAAAGAGCACATACAGCTATGGCCCCTAGGTTATGGAACAATCTGCCAGAGGAGATCCATCCCATCATGACCCTAGATGCCTTTAAGAAGGCACTAAAGACAGATCTCATCCAGTGGGCATACCTACCTGACCTTCTATAAAGAACTTAGGAAACCCCACTTCCGGTCATAACAGCATAACTGCCCGCTGCCCTGCGATTACTGTAATTGAAATGTTTATACTGTGTGCCGTTTTTATGATATGTATTTTACACATGATTGCCTGTATGGAGATTTTTGGTTGTTATCTCGCTTTGATCCGTTGGGAGAAGCGGGAAAATACAAATAAACTTTATTATTATTATTATTATTATTATTATTATTGAGACGTGTTTTTTTAGCCGGACTATGTGAATAATTTCACTCATGCATTCTGGTTTTGTTTTTCACACTAGTTTTTTTTACTATCAGAATAGCATCTCTGTGCATCTCTGCAAGTTCTGTTGGTCACACATGTCAGCACTGTGAATAAAGATGGAGTCGATGATGCAGCTGTATTTGAAGCACGTTTAAGGCATGCAGAGTTTTATTCCAGTTTATCCTGGGTCTATGCACATTGATTATTCACACAGCTGACAATGCAAATCTTTAAGAGAAACTTGAAAAAAACCCAAGTTCAATTATCCAGAGTTATGCGGTTTTTTTGGCAGTCCCGTTTCTCATGTCCTTGCCAAGGGAGTCTGTGATGGTGGCGGGACCAAGAGAAAGTTTTCCTCTGTAGATCTTGGGACTCTTGCAGTGTTGTATGGGGAGATACGGTATTTCAAATAATCTGGACCCAAGCTGCATAGGACTTTATAGGTCATGACCAGCTAGTGAAGCTGTTTTAACAAGTGAGTTATATGCTGGCCTCAGCATTTTGAACCCACTGAAGTTTATAAACAGTTTCCAAAGGCAGACCCATGTAGAGTGCATTGCAGTAGTGCTGGATAGGGTTACACTCTCCCTATAATTTCAAGACCACAGCTTGGGTGTTCTCACAGATGCATCTCTGAGCCAGGATACCCAGGTTTCAGCAATGGCCAGAAGGGCTTTTCCTCAGTTAAAACTAGTGTGCCAGCTGCGCCCATTCTTTGAAGAATGGGCGCAGCTGGCACACTAGCCAAAACTGATGTCTCAAGGAACAGACACAACTGGAGCACTAGTTTTAGCTGTGTGTATCTGGTCATCTTAAGCATGGCTTATTTGAAACAATCTGGTTTCAAAACATGGATTTTGAATTTTGTTTTAAAAAAAACATTGTAAGGTTAGCTCCTATTTAGAATTCAGATATCATTCCAGGTTGTATTTCATCCAAAACAGAAGAAAAAGCATCCAGTTTCCAACATGTAGATGCACCAAAGGAGTGGGATCATGCCTCAGGGTGAATGAGGTTCACAGGCTCATTCATGTCCTGATAAACCACAGCTTACTGTGACATCTAAACAAAGAGCAGTGTACCCTATCACAGAAGCATCTAAAGGAAAATTCATAGAGATTAGTGTTAAAGCCCTGCCTTTCAGTCATCTTCTGTCTTCCAGTAAAGGTGAAGGAAAGGTTTAGAAGTTGATAAAGAAACGAAGTGCTGAGCTAGAAATAGTAATTGCATGCCATATGTTAGCACTAACACATTGTGAAAAAAAAGTTGCTAATGAATTCAGACAGCCTTAGATTCAGGTGTGACACAGACAGATTGTACACTAGGGTGTTGGTTTTTTTTGGGGGGGGTGTTAACCTTATAGAAGGTTTAAAAATTCTTTTTTCCTTGCCCTCTCATTTTTCCAAGTATGTTGTTAGAATATACACCCTTTTGTTTACATGAAAGCGGTTAACTCTTTCTATATCAGTACAAATATTCAATAACTATATTCACATTTACAAATATATTTAAAGCTCTAATTGATTCAGAGCCAGAATTATGTAGTGGTTTGAGTGTTGGACTATGACTGGAGATCAGGATTGAATTCCCCGCTCAGCCATGGAAATCCATCGGGTGACCTTGCCCAAGTCACACATTTTCAGCCCCAGAAAACTCTGTTGTAAGTTTGCCTTAGGGTGATCATAAGTTGGAAATGACCTGAAGGCACACAAGAACAATAACTTGATTCTGAAGCACTGGATAAAAACAAATGGAAGAACATCAGTTCAATGTGGCAAGAGTAAAAACTGTGACTGCTTTGGGTCCATATAGGGAGAAATCAAATAATAAATAATACTTTATGAAATACTTAAACACATTTGACCACTGCTAATGAATACGGCAGTCAATTGATAACATTTAACATTTGATCAGTGCCAGAAGCATACTAGAGGGTTAGAAAACAAACCATACTTAATTCTGATTTTGTTGTTCTTGGGGCTCTTTCATTCCAGCACTCTTTACAAAAGTACAACAGCACAATGCTTTCATTCTCCTCTGAGCTTTGTAGAATCCAGGGAGGAATCAAAAATGGGATGCACAAGAGAAGGAAGGAAAAAAGGACTAAGAGCAAACAAAAGAAAAGAAAAGCCCTCTAGCACTGTGGAGAGATTTGGGGCTCCGTCATCATTTACATTTGCAGGTATTAAAATCTCAAAGTGCATGGCTTCTGACCTGATTACTAATTAATAAAGAGCAAAGATGCCTGTTGGAAGGAAAGCATTATGATTATTTTTGCCAGGTGGGAAAAGTAAAGTTCTTGCAATCAAAGAAAGCAGGGGATTTCCTCTGACAGTCCACTTAGCAAATTATATGAATCAAAAGGCCATGCAGGACTTGATTAAAAACTAAACAAACCAAAATTGTGGAGTCTGTTCTTGCAAAAGCCTTGTTGTTGTTGTTGTTGTTGCTGTTGCTGTATGCTTTCCGGGCACAGTACAAGGTGTTGGTTATAACCTTTAAAGCCCTACATGGCTTGGGTCCAACCTATTTGAGGGATCGCCTGCTCCCATATAATCCGCCCCGCACCCTCAGGTCCTCTGGGAGGAATCTATTGCAGCCTTTAAAAACCAGACTAACAGCTACCTCCCAGAGGGCCTTCTCTGCAATTGCTCCCAAACTATGGAAAGGTCTGCCAGACGAGATCTGTCAAATTGCCAGCTTAGACAGCTTTAAAAAAGCTGTCAAGATGGATCTCTTCCGGCAGGCCTTTTCTGAATAAAAGTGCCCGTCCACTGAATGACTGCCCCCCACATCATGAATTAGCCCACTGCTCTGTCCTCGGTTTGTGTGTGTGTTTAATAGATATTTTAATTGTACATGTTTAATCCTGTTTTAAGGGGGGGAACTTGGGACATAATTTTGTAAATGTGGATTTTAATATGTTGTGAGCTGCTTTGATTGTCTTGTAACAGAAAAGCGGGATATAAATAAAAGTTTTATTTTATTATTATTATTATGCTTTCAAGTCATTTCCAACCTTAATGGATAACCTTAAGGTGGACCTATCAGGGGGTGCTTTTGGCAAGATTTGTTCAGAGGTGAGTTGCCTTCACCTTCCTCTGAGGCTGAGAGAGTGTGACTTGCCCAAGGTCAACCAGTGGATTTCCATGGCTCAGTAGGGATTTGAATCCCGGTCTCCAGAATCATAGTCTTAACTCTCAAGCCACTAAAACACATGGGCTGAAAAGCAAATTAAACAGAATTCAGTGGGGTTTACCACATAGGAAAAAGGTATATAGCTTAAGTGACTCCAATTAATTTTTTTAAAAAACCTGCTTGGCACAATTCAGGTTCATTTGAGCTCCCTGCATGTTACAGAGAATCAATACAGCTGCCTCTAGGGAAAAAAAGCAAGTGTTCAAATGTCTGTCCCAAGCAAATGAACAACACAAAAATAGCTGTGTGTCCATGCATAGAAACACTATCCAAAGTTTGTTTATTTGTTCATTCATTAACAGCATTACATACCATCTAACCATCCCAATCAATCCTCTGTTCTCCCACTTTTTCAGCTGCTTTTAAAATATTTCATTTTCTCACCCTTTCCTTCTATTTCCAAATGCTGCAAAATGAGTTCAACAGGCAAGAGGAGTTTGCACTCAGTTAATTCAGTGGGGAGGGGGGAGAGGAAGTTATGGAATCTTGCCCTTCCCAGCAGACCCAAGCAAAAGTAAACTGCTGTAACATCTCCTAGTGTTCTTCACCACTAATCACTTTCCCCATCTTGACAACATTCTGCTGTTCTTCATCCAAACATGTTCCAATTTTCATCTGTGAAATGTCAGGGGGTACACTATTACAGCACCTTGAATTTGATCTTGGGGATTCCTTGTGGCACTGGGATAGCTGAAGAAAAGTGAATCTGAAAGCAGGTGTAATGAAATGGAATACTCTTTTCTAACTTAGGTTCTATACAGACCACCCAAAAAGGGCAGTCTGCTAGCGTCTTGCTTTGCTGCGCAATGGAGCCGCAGCAGACAAATCGCGTGGCTCCCTCGCGCAGCAAAAAAGACTCACAAAAAGTGGGTCCTTCTTGCGGTGCCATAAGGATGTCGCAGTGCACCAATGGTGCACTCATGACATCCTTATGACGCTGAGACGTGTGGACACTAAGGTCCATTGTGTCAAAATGGCGGCGCTCATGTAGACATTTTCCCACCGCCAGTATGTACTAGGGTAACCCTAGTACGTACTAGGGTTAGGGAGCATCTGAATGGTGTGCACTCCCTAACCCTACTGCCGCTGCCATCACCATGCTACATTTTGCCAGTCTGTATCCCGCCTTAGACTAGCATCATAGTTCCTTCAGTGTTTCACTTGCTCCCATCTCCTCTCCATCATGAAGTCCCCTAGGTCAGGTTGCCATTTGTCCTGGAAAACCTGGAAAATCCTGGATTAAAGGGTCTAGGATTTCTCCTTTCTTGCAGGCCAATAGTTACCGTTAGGTTAAAATGGGCAATGGCAATGAAGCAGGAAACTATGCAAGAAGACTGGCACTGGCAGGAGCCTCATCCTGTCCTGCAGGCTCAGGTTGCTACTGCGCAGGTTGTAGCATTGTCACCTTGTCACAGCGGTTAAATGCCATTACTGCAGTCACAAGGTTGTGAATTCAATCCTAGGGCTCCAAAGTAGACTCAGCCTTCCATCCTTTCATAAACTGATAAATGAGTAACCCAACAATTGGTTGGGGGCAATTGGCTTACATATTGTAAACCACTTAGAGAGTGTGGAGTTCACTGTTAAGCACTATAGAAATGTAAGTGCAATCGCTATTGCTTGTTCTTCCATTCCCTCCTCCCTTCCCCCAACAAGCCCAGAAAGCGGGAAAGGGAAAGAGGCAAGCAGAGATGGCCTTGTGTTGTGTGATGATTGTGTAGGGAGTTTGAGCCTAGGGCTAGGCAGTATGGCAGAACTTTGCTTCCAAACAGCCTTGAGAGAGTAAAGTCCCTTTACTCTCTTAGGGCTTCTTTGAAGCCTCCTTCTCTTCACACCAGCTAGCAAGAAAAAGAAGGAAAAATTAAAAAGAGATCTTAGCTTGGTACTGATACTGAGGTTGAAACATCATGTTAGAAAAAATGAAATGACTAACATGTTGAATTTGCATAACCGGAATGCAAATTAATAACAGGCATAATTATAACAATTTGCACAATATGTAAATTACATAACCAGATATGAGGGACTGAAATATGGCAACCCTACCTTAGGCATCTGAGTAGTTCTTTTTTAGGTCTAGCTGCCATTCCACTGGTTTGATTTAAGAAGTGGTAGGTTGCCTGGGCTAGGTTGCCACTGAGACAACAAAGTGCTACTGCACAGAATAACAAAGTGGTTTCCTGTCAAGTGATCGCTACTGCAGTTGCCGACAAAAGTTGCCTACAAAACCTTTGCTGCTCTGCTATGAAATCAGCCACTAAGTGGTTAAAGAACAGAACTGAAGCATGTGGTTTGAAGATGCACTCATGTTTAAAAAAATATTTTTAAGTCTTTATTAAATTATTTTAACATATGCACTCATTTTTTAAAATTCAAATACATGTTACATTTCTTGGCCCTTGTCTCCGTCTATACCACCAGGGATTCTTTCATGCTACAGTTGAAGTACAATATCCATTTTAATTGTTATGGCAACGTCTAATGGAATCCTGGGGTTTTTGATTTGTTGAAACACTAGAGCTCTCTCTAGTTGTGAATTCCAAATACCTTTCTTGAAACTGCATATCCCAGGATTTCATAGGTTCTTACTATGGCAGTTATAGTAGAATTATAGTACTATAATTGGATAGTGTGAAAGAACCCCAGATTCTGTCCCAGATCTACTTGTTGCTATCACCCCCCCCCCCCTCCGAGTTTAGTTGGTAACTATAGCATTTGAGCCAGGTGTATATTTAACTGGTTGCCTAGTTTCCACTGTTATCAATATCCAGTTTTCTAGATTCATCTTGACCACTAATGGAGCCCTTGAATAGAATGCTATTGTACCAGCACTACAGTTTTCCACATGGACATGGTATACAATTCATCACTGAGAGCGATAATTTTTTCTGAATCTATTCTTCTTCTGTGTATAAGATAAATAGAGTTCATGGAAGGTCAGTGTTTTGCCTAGATCTGTCACAGCATCATGAAACAGCCCAACAAGAGTGTGAGGACACAAAAAGCATAAGTGGCATTCTGTTCTCTTTCAAATGGTAAGAGTGAGTGAGATTGATATACAAAGCTGATTAACCACCTACCGTTGGACTTTTCGCTATCTGCCGGTTTCATCTGAATGGGATGATGCATCTAAAAACAACAGACAACAAGAAGAAAAGAGAAAGTAAAGCAGGTTGGAGTGACACAAGACAAGAACGGTTCATGGTGGAATTATGCAGAAGGCATGATCAATACTTAGGGAGGAAGGGTTGTAACTCACTGGCAAAACATAGTCCTTGTTTGTGAAACTTATCTTCCATGAATCATAGCATCCCCTTAAAAGTCTTCAATTTGGGAAAACAAGACTAAGGACAGGGATGTAGCCAGGATTTTAGGAAGGGAGTCCAGACTAAGTGCCACCATTATATTGGGGCTTGGGTGCGGCAGTGCAGCAGCACGCACCATTCATTTTTCTAATGGAAGGGGGGGTCTGGACCCCAAGAACCCCCCCCCTGGCTATGTCCCTGCTAAGGAAGAGATCTTCCTAGGTCCCTAAAGAGCTTTTGCTCATCAGCATACATATTATTTAGTTAGATGGCCCATATATCCAAATTATGCTCAGCCTAGATTATTAACAGGCTAGCAATCCAAAAAACATCACTTTCCCAAACCATTGGCTTTTTGGCTAGCAGGAAACATTAACAGATTGGTCTTACAGCTAACATGCTTTTAAAAAACACACATTATCATGCCCGTAGGACTCATCCTAACAGATCGCTTTTCAATATTCTTCTTATTGTTATTACTACACACTGAGGGTCAATATTGGGTCTGTTTGCACAAGGAAATTGGCATGTTAGGAATTGCAGATGGAAGGAGGCTGGACAGATTTTAGCATGTGCCTAAGCAGCTTTGTGATTCATTGTTTCATCACTCCCTTGAATATCCACTGGCTATTCTGGGGACTGTGTTTTGGAGCAGTTTGGGAAAGAAAGGAAGCTCAAGAGCATATTAACTTGATCTTCTAATTCTATTATCCTTAGGAGGTCATGTGTTCTACTATTCTGGTGTCTGTGTGAGGTGATAGTCCTCCATAGAACTATCCAGTTCAAATCTAGTATGAAAAAAGAGAGAAATCTGGGGCTTTGAAATCACTTGTCTGTAATTAACACCTAGACAGCAGACCAAGCAGATACGTGGGTTGCCGCGCCACAACTTTACCCACTATGCTTAGAGGTTGTTCTTTTGGACTTATGGTGACCCTAAGGCAATTCTATCATGGGGTTTTTATGGCACATTTGGTCAGGCTTCTGGAAAAAGTTACTTCTCTTTCTCCTTTCTGCCCATAAGATGGAGGGAGAAAGAGAAAGAGAGAGGAGTGGGTAGTCCAACCACTTTTAGCTCTAGTTATTGGTTTTGGCCTCAGCCACCAGTCCAACCCTAACATGCAGACTCAAATAATCTATTCTGACTTAAGTCAGACTCAAGTTGCTTCAATGACGTGACTTGGACTTGACTTGGCAGAAATCACACACTGACTTGACTTAACTTGAAACTTTTATATTGTTAGTGACTTACTTGCTGGTGCCATTCACTTTGAGCAGCATGCAAGACTCACCCTCAAAGAGTGTAGTGCATTTCTCAGAAAGGAACAGCAAATGAGTTAGGCAATGGGCTTGAGGAGGAAGGATCCTTTTGACGCTTTTGAGAAACTTTAGAAGGTTCCTCTGATGTGCAGTGGAGACAAGTTGCCAAGGAGGCCCCAACCTCTGCCTTACGCCCACTGCCTAATGCTCCTATTCCCTCCAAGAAACACATCTTGCCTCCTTTTTTTCTGTTAAAAATTGGTTCCCAGACTTGAGACTCAACTTGAAAATATCTTGCAAGGACTTGAGATGCAACTTGACACTTGAAGGCAGAGACCTGAGATTATACTTGAGACTTGGACTAAAAGACTTGAATCCATCACTTCTAGCATGTGACCTCCCCCAACTAATGACAGCTGAAAGAATGTGGTCCTCAACAGAACAGATTTTCCCCCACATGTTAGATTGAACAATATGAACCAATGAATAATGGTGCGGATGGTGAGGGCATAGGCTTCTGGCAAGCTTTCTCTTTCCTATGTTCAAACAGGTACACCAGACACCAGTTAACAGGTACCTAGCAAGCTGTTAGCCAAATTGGTCTGTCAAAATCAGGTCACAGTTAAGTGGTGCTTTGAGGCACAGCAATCACATGATCCCCACCATGATAAACATCAGGCCATTTCTAATCACAATTTTATGGAACCTGACAAGATACAAATAAAAGATGATTATGATAAATTACATGTTGGATCTAGAGAAGAAGTGATCTAATATGGTACCAACAAATGTGATTAAGACTATTAAGGTTACACTTAGAGGTCAAAACATAATGTCAAACATAAGATTAGATGTGATCTTGTCTTAGTTGACTAAAATGAGTCAGGCTGAGATGACTGGCTCCATTGGAGAGATGCCTGAACTAGGAAGTGACTTCTCAGAATGGCTACTCAGCCAAAGTTCTGTCAGTTTTGGATCAAGAGTTTTAGAACCTCATCTTTGGATAATTGGTCAACTGCTGATATGAGTAGCTCTACGTACAGCCTGGCCTTGAACCCATGTTTGTTTTCATATGCTGTTATAGAAAGCTAACAAAATGAATTTCAACACAGAGAAATGTAAGGTACTGCGCTTAGGGCGGAAAAATGAAATGAACAGATATAGGATGGGTGACACCTTGCTGAATGAGGCTACATGAGAAAGGGATCTGGGAGTCCAAGTAGACCACAAATTGAACATGAGTCAACAGTGCGATGCGGCAGCTAACAAGGCCAATGCAATTTTAGGCTGCATCAATAGAAGTATAGTGTCTAGATCAAGGGAAGTAATAGTCCCACTCTATTCTGCCCTGGTCAAGCTACACCTGGAATATTGTGTCCAGTTCTGGGCACCACAATTTAAAAAGGATGTTGAGAAACTGGAGCATGTCCAAAGGAGGGCAACTAAAATGTTGAAAGGTCTGGAAACCATGCCCTATGAGGAATGACTTAGGGAGCTGGGGATGTTTAACCTGGAGAAGAGATGGTTAAGAGGTGATATGATAGCCCTGTTTAAATATTTGAAGGGATGTCATATTTAGGAGGGAGCAAGCTTGTTTTCTGCTGCTCCAAAGACTAGAACCCGGAGCAATGGATGCAAGCTACAGGAAAAGAGATTCCACCTCAACATTAAGAGGAACTTCCTGACAGTATGGGTTGTTCAATAGTGGAACAAACTCCCTCAGAGTGTAGTGGAATCTCCTTCCTTAGAGGTTTTTAAACAGAGGCTGGATGGCCATCTGTTGGGGATGCTTGGATTTAGACTTCCTGCATGGTGGGGGTTGAACTGGATGGCCCTTGCAGTCTCTTCCAACTATATAATTCTATGATTCTATATAAACATTCTAACTGAGCATTCACCCCTCTTAAATAGTCACCCCCTAAACATTTGATTATAATTACTATATTTACCAGAGATAAGTGACTAGGGTGTGGGACAGACTGTCCCAAAAGGACAGTCTTCTGGCACCTAGCTGTGGTCCGTGGGGAAGCCGCAGCCTCCAGACCACGGGACTTCCCCGCAGACCAAAAAGAACCTGCAAAAAGCAGGTTCTTCTTGTGGCGCGATTATCATGATTAATGTGACGTCATGACATGATTATTATGACTCGCAATGTCATAATGGCTCACTCGCAACGTCACAATGTTGCTGCGATGTGCAGATGCTAGGCATGGCACCGCCATTTTGATGCCCTCGTCACATGTGAGGACTGTCTAGAAGTGCCGCCCTTGCACGTGACAAAGGCGTCCTATCGCACCCGTCTGGACCAGGCCTAGGCTGCTGATCATGAAAATGCATAGGAGCAAGTACAGACTGCCTGTTCTCAGTAAGGTGATTGTTCCATCTGGTGGATGCCATAATGGAGAAGACCTTCTCATGCAATCCATCCTAGTGTGGTTCACTAGGCCTTAGCAGAGTAAGTAGGGTTTTCCCACACAGCATTGTAATCTTTTATTTAACCTGGTCTTGAGCTGCTTAGGGTCTTGTAAATCAAGAGTAGCCTCTTTGACCTGCCTCAGTAGCTAATTGGCAGCTGATGGGAAGAGGCAATCAGTAGTAAATCAGTTTAATATGATACAGAATAACATGGGAAACTGCCTTGCAGTCAGTTAGATCACTGGGTGACCTAGCTCTATATTGTCATAACTGACTGGCAGCAAGGACTCTCCAGGTTCTCAGGTAGGATTCTTTCCTTGCCTTCCCTGTTACTCCTCAGTGCTCTTATCCAGTCTTATCCAGTCCCAACTCTGCTTAGCTACTGTGTTGACTGTTGATAGTACAGATATGTTCAAATAGGTACTTTCAAAGATTCACCCCCTATCTTGAATGTTAATCTGCTAGGTCTGATCTGGAATGTATTCATTACACACATAGTACCCACTCTGTTTCTACCACAAGACTCAACATGGTTTCAAAATGTCCCCTAGAAGTTGCAGTGTCCCAGAGGTTGCTCTGCATCTCTGCAGAGGAACACATGTACTCCAACTGTCTGGGTTTGGTAACAATCCTCTTTCTTTCAGCAGTTGTTAAAATGTCCCAGTTTCTCCTCCTCCTCCCACTTTTCCTTTTTGCCCTCAGTTAACTTCCACTGGTGCAAACTGATTCAAAGTGCACAAGTACAGTGCACCCACATCTTACGCGGGTGCACTATACATGGCTTTTGTCTTATGTTGAAAGCTATGCAATGGAAGAGGTAATGATGTGCATGCTATGCCATGCTGCGTGCACAAGCCCCATTATTTTCAATAGCACTCAAGCATACATGGTATTTGCCTTACATGGTGTGTGTGGGTGTGTGTTCCGGAATGGATCCCCCCGTGTAAGAAAAGGGCACACTGTAATTTGCATTCATTTATCTCAGCAGGGGAGGGAAGAAGGGAAGAGATGAGGGGCAGAAATCTTGCCCTTTCCAGCAGGCTCAGGCAAAATCAAACTGCTGCCAACTCTTCCAGCTTGTGTGTTCTTCCTCATTTATAACTTTTGCCATCTTGATGTTGCTTGCCCACATGTGTCCCGGTTTTCATCTGTAAAGCGTGGGAGTGTACCCACACTGCAGAGTTAAAGTAGTCTGACACCATTTTAATTGTCATGATTCTATCCTACAGAACCCTTGAATTTGTAGTTTGGTGACTGATAGATCAGGTTGAATATCTCACCTAATTACAAATCCCATGGATAGTGCCATGGCAGTTGAAAGTGTCAAACTGCTTTAATTCTGCAGTATGGACATTCTTGAATGGTTATGAGAATGCTGTTATACATTGTTTACTACAAGATGATTCTGCCATTGCCTTTAACTGTGACAATGCTACCACTGCAGGCAGCCATATAACACTGAAAGGATATTTATCCTACCTAATCAAAATAGGCACTAGCAGAGCTGCTGCCTGCAACCCAGTGTGCAAATGCTGCCTGAGCATGGGCCACTGCATGGCCAAGGGACCCAATCATACTGCTGACTGATTGGAGCTCCTTTGAAGATAAGGCATTATTTTATCAGTGCTTTGCAGAGCAGTTGTCCTTCCTAAATTTGCCCTCTATTTCTTTACATAAGCGGATTCACATTACAAGCTCTCTTAACCTTCTCAATCACCAATTGATAAGTTAACTGCCTTTAACATTGGACTCAATAAAACATGTGCCATTGAGAACCCAAAGTAGTTTTTTTTAACAGAGTCACTGGTTCACATCTTATTATTAAACCCACCACGGATGACCTCTAGAGACTGCAACCATGACAGTACATTTTCCAATAAAATATTTAAGCAAAACATAGGGACAGGCAGTGAAGAGAAAAGGAGGGTCAGAAGAATCTAAGAAAGGTGTGCAATGAATAAGAAAATTAACAGGGCAGAGTGCAGAGGGGGCGAGTCCCTGCTTTACTTGCACTGTGCGCTAAGCAATGGGGAAATAACCCAAGCGTTTTATATCTTTCCTGTCTTCCTGTAGGCTATAAAATAATAAAATAGTCTACTCCCTTTCTCCCGGTCCTCCACAAGCGATTACGGATGATATAAAACTGGCTTCAGATTAGATGCCACCAACCAGAAGTGTGTCACAGAGATATCAAGTCTTATCAAAAAAGCAGTTATTGTAGTTCTACATCATAAAGCAATACACTTATGGTTATCTCTCCAGGTAAGTGATTTTTCAATATGTGATACTGTCATGCTAAACACACACACACACACACACACCTAGCCAAGGATGGGTTCTCCCCACCTGAGCACTGCCTCCCAATGTTGTCTTGAAAAGGCAGGCAGGACTGTGCTGCATTTCACTAAATCAGAAGAGGAAAGGGCTAGGAATGTCAGGGCAGGTTCTCTAGGGTACTCTTTGAGATAAATACAGTTGTCGCTCCACATTTGTGACTTTGACATTTGCAGCTTTGATTATTTGTGCTTTTGATTAATATGTTGTCTCTGGGCATCTCCAGGTCCTCCACCACAACTATGCCAGAAATTGACCATAGAGTTGCGCTATGGAACTAGAAGTTCCAAGACAAAACACTACTCTAGGCATTGGTAGGTCCTCCAGCATGATGCTATGATCAACTTTTGGCAGATGTTGACCACAGAGTTGCACTGGAGGACCTGGAGGTTCCTAGAGAGGTGATAGCTTAGGTAAGAAGAATAGTGTTTTTGATTTTATGTTTTTTCCACATTTACAGGGGTCCTTCCCCCTAACATCAGTGAATTGGAGGGAGCACTGTAGTATACTCATATTCTTGTAACAGCAAGAGATAGTGGCAAATGGTAGCTGTGGAAGTCAGCCAGAATAGCCAGATCACGGTATTGTAACACATTCCTTGTTTACATCCTGTTTGGACTACTTTAGCACACGCTACATGGCCCTATGCAGGTTAGGGCCTGGTTAGTTAAGGTGTGGTACAGAGTGCCAAGAAGAGGTGGCTGGGAGCCGCCTCTCTTTGCTGTGAAGTCACGCTGCAGCAACTAAATTGCGTGGTGCGGCTACGCAAAAAAAAGGACTGCTAAAAAGTGGCTCCTTTTTGCGCAAACAGCTTGTGGCGGTGCAAGCATGTCGCTGCTGCACGACTCCATCTAGAGGTCATCACTATGTGCGGCATCTATTCAGTGCGATGCAGAGAAGACGCCCTCGTCACATGCGAGGGTCGAGGGGAGTGTGGGCATCATGGTGACAAACATGGTGACAATCACGTGATGAGGGGGTCCTTCAGGGCCCATCTGTACCGGGCCTAAAAGGCCATGGTTGCATCTGCACTACAGAACTAATGAAGTCTGACAATACTTTCACTGCCATGGCACAATGTTATGGACTCCTGGGAGCTGTAGTTTGTTGTGGATAAAGAAGGCCAAAAAATCCCATACAGCTGCAAATCCCATTATTTTGCAAGACTGAGCCCTAGCAGTTTAAAGCCCTGACAAACTGCATCATTACTGCAGTGTGGATGCAGCCTATATCCCCCTATATGGACTTGGGAGCTCCTTTGTGTCACTGTCACTACTCTGCTTGGACCAGGAGCCACTGGTGCTTTGAACCTTTTTAGTTCTATCATGGAAGAAAGGAAAAATGTACAGTCCACCTTCCATATTTGTGAGGGTTAGGGGTGGAAGACTTTTGCAAAAGAAAAAATGTTGATGAGAGAGGAAGGGGTTTAAAATCTGGATGAGGCAACATGGTGATAAACTAGAAAGCTGAGTGATGGGCTGGTGGTCCTAGAGGGATAGAAGAAATTAAACTGGGAGGAAGAGAAGTGGGATGGAGGAGGTTGATGGGATAGGAAGGGTGTTAAAGTCTGGATGTAGCATAATAACATTTCATACAACAACAATTTTAACACCTTTGCCTGATAAAGGATATTGCCTTTTTAACAGGTGATTTTTGAAACCTTTGTCTGATAAAGAAGCCAGTGGAGATTCAAACGTTTGCATGAAGTATGCTGTGAATTTTGATTAGCCCAATAAAAGTGTAGTTGTCTTGTGGCTTTTGGATGTTATTGTACTTCGCTTACATACAATGTTAATTTAGGGCAATCATGTACTGTTTATTAGAAACAAGACAGGATCCGAACAGACAGGCCAAAATAAAACTGCTTTGGGTCACTTTGGAGGTATGTTGTTTAAACGACACAGGCATCTTAAGAAGCCAGAAGCAACGCCAAAGCTGCGCTCCAATCCTTAGGACTGAAGCATGGCTTTAGCGCAACTTCCAGCCTATTAGGACACATACATTATTTAAACAGTATACCTCCAAAGTGACCCAAAGCAGCTTTATTTTGGCCTGTATGTTTGGGCCCACAAGCAGGGTTAGCAGTTTATTTCAGCCACATGCAGAGAGAGAGAGAGAGAGAAAGAAGGAAGGAAGGGGGAAAATGTGGCAGGAAAATTAGATTAACCTGGTGGAATTCTATCTGGAAATTTGGAGTCTGTTGTGGTGATTAAGTCATCATTTCCATCAGATTACTCTAATCAGCTGTCAAATAACATTCCGCAACCCCATCTGTAACTTGGCATCCAAGATATTCAGCATTCTGTATACAAAATAAACACCACACACAGAGGTCTACATGCAGCCTGGCATTTATCAGAGTCATTAGATTTGATTATATTCTGCATATTAGCAGGGAGCAGCAAAGAGAACTTTGGAGCTCCCTTTCCCTTTTTGTATTTTCCTTGGCCTTTCTCAAAGAATTCTTTGGAAGAGCAAAATGCTAACCTCAGGTGAGTAAGCTGAAAGCAATGGATCAATCGGGACTGTCCCTGCCAAAGAGGAACAGTTGCCATGGCAGTGAAAGTAGTGTCAAACTGCATTAATTTTGCAGTGTGGCAACCAGAGTCAAACTTGAAGTTGCATAACAAGAACAACAGCATACCCTCCAACTGTCCCAGTCTGGCAGGTATAACCCTGATTAACTGCTCCACCACTTTTTTCAGCTGCTTTTAAACAGTCCTGGTTTCTCTCTCTTTCTCCAGAATAAACATACCCAGCTCCCTAAGTCTTTCCTCATAAGGCATGGTTTCCAGACCCTTCACCATTTTGGTTGCCATCCTCTGGACATACTCCAGTTTCTTAACATACTTTTTGAATTGTGGTGAACACAGGATTCCAGGTGAGGCCTGACCAAAGCAGAATAGAGGGGCACTATTACTTCCCTTGATCTAGACACTATAATTCTGTTGATGCAGCCTACAATCACAATGGCCTGTTTAGCTGCCTCATCACATGGTTGCTTTATCTACTAGGACTCCTAGATCCCTTTCACATGTTGTTTTGTTAAGCCAGGTGTCTCTCATCCTATTTCTATGCATTTCATATTTTCTGCCTGAGTGCACTACCGTAGTACATTTCCCCCTGTTGAAATTCATTTTGTTAGTTCTGGCCCAGCTTTCTAATCTATTAAGGTCATTTTGAATGTTGATCCTCTCCTTTGGTGTCATCTGCAAATTTGATAATCATGCCCTCTAATTCTTTTGTCCAAGTCGTTCATAAAGATGTTGAATAGCACAGGGCCCAGAATAGACCCTGTGGCACCCCATTGGTCATTTCTCTCCCTGATGAAGGAGAGCCATTGTTGAGCACCCTTTGGGTTTGGACGGTCAACCAATTACAAATCCACCTAACAGTTGTATTGTCTAGCCCACATTTTACTAGCTTGTTTGCAAGAATATCATGGGGGGCCTTGTCAAAGGCCTTACTGAAATCAATATTGCTGCAATCTGAGTTCCAAGTGCAAAAGTAGTTTGCATGTGACTACATTATACATTACACATGCATACATGCATGCATACATACAGGCTACATTATACATTGCAAACTGCATTAATCTAGCACAGGGAAGAGGAGATTCGGTTAATTTAGCCTTGCCCTTCCTGTACCCAGTACATACATTCCAGGGTTTCTTTTCTTAAAAGAGTAAAAGCAATAGTCTTAGACCCTAATTTGGAAGTGGAATTGGACTAGATGGAATTGTGGTCTCCTCCAACTCTAGAGTTCTATATAAGTACAATTAATTAATTAATATGAATGACTTTTGCCCTCTTCTTACATGGCCACACCCTTCTGACTACACTCTGATGTTGCTCAGCCACATATTTTACAGTTTTAATCTGTGAAATGTTGGTGAGTATCTAGCATCAACAGACATTTCCTAATTTACATGGCTTGCACAGGTTGTGCAAGTCCAACTTTTCTTGGCACAGATTTGGGCTTCCTGGTGTAGAATTTCTTTTTCTATTATTTTAATGTCCCACTTAGCAAGGTGCCCTGTGATCATAACCCATAGTACCGTGGACAAAATAACTCAAAATGCTGCTGTTTGTTTAGCAGCCTCAGCCCTGCTAGGAAGGTGGTTCAGGCATCAGAGATCATTAAGTACCAGGCCTTGTCACAATGAAGAACATCATTATTTTCTGCCCAGAGTGAGCTTGTATTACAATTGGACAAGCTGCTTCTTTTAGAGGGAGGGGCAGATGTTCTGGGGAAAGCAGGGGTAGAAAGAGGAAAAAACACTGCTGGAAATGCAAAGGCTTTTGGAGACTCTCCAAACATGCCATTTGTGGCACGTTGTATTTCCATTTGGTTCTAATTTGAATTAAATTGAACATTAACTTGACTGACTTAAAAACAACACCTTGCATACACAGCATCACAATGCCTCACTTTAAAATAAAGTGGCTAGCACATCCAAATGCAGATTTTGCAGTAAACATCATGCTTCCTTTCTCATCTGTTTGTTGATTCTCAATGTGATAAACATCCCTGCTATCTCATACCTTAAGTTTTATATCTATCTATCTATTGACAGTGATGAAATATTTTAGACCTAATACCAGCCTGTGTGTGATGTGTGCCTTCCCATTATTTCCAACTTATGGTGACCAGAAGGCAAATCTATCATGTGGGGTTTTCTTGGCAAGATTTCATTTAGAGCAGGTTTGCCATTGCCTTCCCTTAAGGCTGAGAGCATGTGACCATCCCAAGGTCACCAGTGGATTTCATGGCTGAGTGGGAATTAAACTCTATCTCCAGAGTTGTAGTCCTACACTCAAACCACTACACCACACTGGTTGTCCTTAGGGTCTACTGCACCAAAAATGGGATTGGCCTCATGGTTGGTCACAATAGAGCATTCTCTGAAGACTGACAGAATTGGCAGAATGTATAATCAGTGCTGGACATACTCTCAAAAGATAAATATATAAAGACTCTACAGCAAACTAACACAAATTCTGTGATCATAAAACCTAGATTATATGTCCTGTATAGTATACAGTTTTATCATTTTGCATGACTTTCACAGTGCAACCCTGACCTCCCTGATCATGAAAACTCTTATTCAGCAATCCCCATCTTCTGCCATTTCATCAAGCAGTGTCATCCATGCTTTCCTGGATATCTTTGCAAACAACATCTAAAATAATATACTCTCAAGCTTTCCAGATTTGGCAGGGACTGTCCCAATTATTCCTTTGTTGTCCCACTTTTTCAGCTGCTATTAACATGCCCCAGTTTTTCTATCCTGTATCAACTTTCCCCCCTTGTCTCCGATTTACTTCACACTTTGCTCAAATTGCAAAAATAGTTTGAACTCATTAACTATTGGGGGCAAGTGACAGGAGAGGATGGAATCTTGCCCTTCCCAATAGGCTCAGGCAACAGCAAACTGCCGATGCCTCTCTCAGTTTGTATGTTCTTCCTCCTTAATAACTTTCGCCATCTTGACCACATTCTACTGTTCCTTTGCCACACATGTCCCAATTTTATCTGTGAAATTTTGGAAGTTATGGTATTACAGCATTCTGAATTTTGCCCCAGGAACTCATTATGGCACCGAGACAGAAGAGCAAGGTGAGTCTGCATTACACTCTGATGTTGCTTGGCCACACATGTTCCTGTTTGCATCTACACAACGCTAGAGGGTATGCGATAAGTTCTAGGCCAGTTCAGGATCTCAGGGCCTACCAATTCCTCTCTGGTCCTCTGGGCAATGGGGACGAATTTCAGAAAAAGCAGAAAGCTTTAAGGAAATGTGCATGTGTGTAGATGTCCCTCTGTAGACTGCTTTGGAATGGCTGCTGTAAGGTCGCAGGAAGTTATTTGACACATTTCTCCTCTGGGACATCATTAGGGGGTGCAGGAAGTTCAGATTGCACTGGGTGACATCTCAGAGAGGAGTAAAAACCTGGTGGGGCAGTTGCCCACCATCAATCCCAAGACCCTCCCAGCTGCTCCCTTCTGCCAGTTAGGAGTTTTTGCTGTCCACTGGCTGCAGACACTGTAGAGGTGAGGTGCTGCTGTCATCTGGTAGCCCCTTCTTGGACTGGCTGGGCTGCTAGCCAGGCTGGGAACAGGAGATGCCAGTGGCAGTAGCAATGGTGGCCATGGACCTCACACTATCTGCAAAAGGAAAGGCACCCATGGCCATCCCTGCCATTATTGCCTCCCTTTCCCATCTGGCCAGTAGCCCCACCAGACCTGGAAGGGTCTGCCAAGTGGCAATCTGGCTGGCAGAGGAGGGAGGCAGGAGTGTGTGCCAGGCAGAGTGGAGGTGACACCAATACTATTGATGCCACTGTTTCTCCACTCCTCTCCCACTCTCTGAAACATAAGTAGAGACTGTCCTAGATACCATGTTTTGGTGCTTGGAATCTGAACTGAATATGGATGCTTCACATCATATAAAAATATCCAGCCACTTCTGCAGAGGTGCTTTTTCCTGCATAAGACATCCAACAGGCTTCTGGCCACAGTTCTGCTCACAGTGTGTGTGACATATAAGGCAGCTTCCTGCCAGGTCTTGGTGATCTGGCACTCCTCTTATATTGCTTCCTGTCACTACACAGAATCAGGGCCCCCAAACACACAGCTGTGCAGACAGCTTTTGCAAATCAAAGAAGTGAAGAGCAACAAGTTGGCAAAGATGACCGAGTAACAACACTGCACAATCCAATCAGGTTGTTCAGTTCAGCCCATGGATCCAGCCATTGTTCTATCATGCTTTTACCTACAGAAGACTTATCTACCCCATCTGGCTTTCTAAAGGCTCCCTTGCAATCAGCTATATAAATGGTAGCACATTTAAGGCTGTTACTCTCCATCAGAGACCACACCTTGGGCTTACTTTCACAGGGAAGGGATCACCTGTGAGTTTTTGTCAGTTTCTTGTTGCTTGTTATCTAGGCTTGTTAAAAAGCAGGGGGAAATGAAAAAGCAGTAAAAAAAGGTCATAGCTAAATGTTCATCAGGCCTCTTGCCTGTCAGAGAGCTTCAGAGTCACAAGTGACAAAAGAAAAAGAAAAGCATACAAATATTGCCTTTGGGACTTGAACTCCCAGAATCCCACAGACAGCAGAGACACTAGCCAGGCTTTCGTTGGGTTTATGGAATCTGTAGCCTTAAAACGTAGGTTTTCCAAGCCCTGAGCAAAAGCTATCCTCACCCCACCCCGGCTACAATAATCCCAAACCTCTTGGTTAAAGAATAGTCTTGTGTACTCAAAAGCTTGAGCCTACAAGTTTTCGTACTGGTTGATCCAAATGAAGCTACTGCCTCAAGTGCATTGCACATCAATGATATGTGTTCATTACTATGCAGCAGTTGGGCTTTAAGAAGTGATAAAGACTTTCATTTTTATAATAAAAAACCTGTGCCCCGTCTTTGAGAAATGACAACCTCATTTAATGATTTACACTGCTCTATTAAGCAAACATATTTGAGGCATTTAATCTTCTCTTTTCCTCCAACCCAAACAGTTTGGCTCTAGGGCATAGGCAGGTCAGGTACAAGAGAAGTATGGAAACGAAGAAAGATAGTGTGACTGAAATTCCCCACTTCACGTTCATGTGTAAACACCCATGATTAACTATCACTTCTTCAAACAAATGAGCCTTTACAAAATTCATTTAATCCTAAAATAGATATTCAGTCGGATTCCACAATCTCACTGGAAACAATGCCTTCAGGCTATTTCATATTGGAAAGAACATATAATTGCAATTGTTGGCTGAGTCCCTGCATCAAACATGTAGCTGTGATGTCATGTCTATACCCCATGATCCAACAATTTAAACCCAATTTAAAATCCATATAGTCATACTGAGGGGCAGAGTTCTGCAATGCTAGCAACAAGAGTACTGCAGGGTCCTGTTGCAATGCTTCCTCAAACCATGCTTCATGGGCTGGATGGAACTGGATGCCTATCTTTCAGTGCCCAACTTGTTACACCACAGAACTCCATCCCTTGATACAGCTGCCTGGATTTTAAGGTGGCATAATTAACGGTGCCAGGAGAAGGACCATGCATCTTACCATGGTTTCAAATGTTAAATTAGAATGTAATAGGTGCACTGAAAGACAATACCGAAAGACAATAATGCTAGGAATGGTTGAAGGCAGAAAGTGAGGATGACCACAAGATGGATAGACTCAATAACAGAGATCATGGGCCCAAATCTACAAGACCGAAGTAGAGTAGTGGAGGACATGGAGGCTTGGATATTCCTCAATCATAGGGTCGCCATGAGTAAATGTCAACTTGCCCAAGGTCACCCAGTGTTTTCATGATGGGGATTTGAATCCTGTTCTTCAGAGTCATAGTCCAATGCTCAAATCACTACACTATGCTGTTTCTCATTTGCTTGATGTCCTGAGACTTTTAGAAACAGGGTCATATATAAATATTTAAATAAACAATATAGCATGTTGTACAAGTATTGTCCTTCAGATGTTTTCACCATAAAACAGTTAAAAACATCCGAAAGTGGGCATTAAAATATAATTAATAGTTTATACTGCTCTCCTGCCATTTCAATTGCAATTCTATTTATGTTTTCCCAGATACTCTGAGTGCAATGGGTCTCACTATCAGGCAAGTGAGGACAAGACTGCAGGCTTAATGTTACAGCACTTAAGCCTCTAGTCCTGATGTTTATAGAGCAAAGCTTAGGAAAAATACAGATTTTACTGATATCTTGCTTCTATTTAGCAGTGGACTGCATAAAATCCAGCTGATACAAGTGTTGTGCTTTACATGTCTTTCTGTATCTCTACAACTGAGTAAAGTTGTTCATAAACTGGTGAAAAATTGCATTTTGTTTGAATGTGCCAAACAAATAGTAATGTTCCCTCAAAAAATACACTCCTGCTGTGAGTTTTTGCTCTCTCTGTATAGTAAATAACTTGTCTTGTCTAACACATGTTGGACTGTGCACTGTGACCTACTATGAGAGGGTTTTTTGAAAGCCATCTGGCTATATATACAGAAACAAAAAACTCTGTGGGACTCAAAATCTCTTGCATTCCTTTCAACAAACATTCTTAGGATACATTTCCCCTTCCTTCAAAAATAAGAGCAGATAAATGGTGCCATGAGGGCATGGGATCACTCCTGTGTATAAGAGAAGCCAAGTTCTAGTTGACTTCTCCTTGGCTTATGCCCTTTCTAAATAAAAAGCCCCACTCTAGTTTGATCATCTATTGGTGCTCTTTATACACTGACAGACATTTCTTCACCTTTCCAGCATATTTTTCTGCTTGATGCAATTCCCACAAAGAAAGCTAACTTCAGACCACTGATTCATGCAGTCTGTTCTTTGTGAACAAAAGATTGTGCTTACAACCACATTCCAGGCTTTCCCCCCCTCCTGTGGTTCCAACAAACCCTTTAAAATTTCTGTTGCAATTGCGATAAAGATTTCCATTGCTATATCACAGCAAAGAGCATCCAAAATATGAAAGGTGTACCATCAAGGTAAGCCTATACAGTCCTTGTTATCTGCTGGGGTTTGGTTCCAGGGCCCTCTAACAAAATCTGCGGATGCTAAAAAAAAAAAAAAGTCCCATTAAAGACAATGGCACAGCAAAATATTGTCCCTTATACGAAATGGAAAATAAAGGTTTGCTATTTGGACTTTACACTTTTTAAAAAATATTTTCAAGCCGTGGATGCTTGAATCTGTGGATAAAAAAATCTGTGGATAAGGAAGGCTGACTGTAATAAGCAAAAGCATCCTGTTCATGTTTTTGCTATTTTCCATCAAGTTGACTGACTTACGGCAACCCTATCAACGAGAGACCTCCAAGACAACCCTGTCACTACTGCCCTGCTCAGGTCTTGCAAATTCAGGACTGTGGCATCCTTGATTGAATCTATCAACTTGTATTGTGGACTCCCTTTTTTCCTGCTGTCTTCTACTCTACCAACTATTACCATCGTTTCCAGTGAGTTCCATCATCTCATGATATGCTGCAAGTATGACAGCCATGCTTTAGTCATGTTCACTTCTAGCAAGAGTTCAGGCTCAGTTTGCTCCAAGACCGATTCATTTGTCTTTTTAGCTGTTCATGATATTCATATAAACTGTTATCCAACACCACATTTCAAAATGCCTCTTTTCAAATCTGAGTCAACAGCAAGTATTATGGAGAATTTTCATTTGTTGAGCCCTATATCCATTAGGGTAATAAAGTGGGTCCTTGTATTTGCTGGAGATTGATTTCATCTCCCTGACCCCCAAAACCCCCATGGATATATATTTTAAAAATCTGTGAATGCTCAAATCCCATGGTATAAAATGCCTTAAGTAAAATGGTGTCCCTTATATGAAATGGCAAAATCAAGGTTTGCTTCTTGTAGTAGTAGATGTTTGATCCCATGCATACAGAATCCATAACCTTTTGTAGACTTGGTCTTTTGTGACTTCATCTACTTCATAGAACTGTCTATGAAAGCTTATGCTCCAACATGTTTCACATTTCACTTTTAGTACGGACTCAGTCTGTACTGGGGTTAGGAAGGTGCAGTGCTTCCGCACCCCCCTAACCCTAGTACGGACTGAGTCCGTACAAAATGGCAGCGGCCCATCTACATGGGGGCCACCATGATGACGTCACGACCGCACCGCCTCTATATGGGGTGGTGCGGACGTGACGTCGTCGCTCTGCACCAGGGCGCTTAGTGCGCCCTTTGCACGGAGCAGGAAGGAGCTCCGTTTCGGAGCTCCTTCCTGGTTTGCATCGCTGGGCGCAGCCTTCACACAGCTGCGCCCAGAGACGCAAAGGAGAAAGGGGCCAAGCGGCCCCTTTCTCCTCCTCCCCACCACTGCGGGCTGTCATCCCTTTCCAGGCTGCGGAGAAGCGGCCTTTTGCCGCTTCCCCGCAGCCTGGAAAGCGGCGGATCGGAGCCTCGGAGGCTGCCGTTCTGGCTGCTGAGGCCCCGATACCCCAGGGAAAGGGGTGGGTACAGGCCGCCGCTTTTCGGTGGTCTGTAATGCACCTACGTCTCAAAGGTGCTACAAGATCCCTATACATTAAATTATCTTTATAGCAGCTCTGGTGGAAGACAGCAGTGTTTCTCAGATTTTGGTCCTCCAGATGCTTATAATTTCAGCTCTCCAGAGTTCCTGCTAGAATAGCCCAACAGCAAGCATTCTGGGAACTGAAGTACTAAACACCTGAAGCCCAATTGTTTAAGAACCACTGGGACTAAGCATACTCCAAGAACAAAACTGTAAGCAACAAGAGATTAATACCCAGTTTCGGTAAGAAGTAATAGTTGCCAGTTTGGCTAAGATTAAACCAAATACATGCCCAGTGAAGGAAAACTGTGAGGTGCAGCTTAATAACTTGGAAGCTAACTACACCTAGCTGAATTTTAAATTCTACTTTTCTATAACTCCAGTATTTCCCAAAGACCAGAAAATTTTCCTTTTTGATTACTGCCCCCCAAATCTCCAACTACCCCTTGGTTTGGGAGTTCTCAGAGTTGTTGTCAAAAAGGAACTTTCCCCCAAATTATTTTTTTAACACTGTTTCCCTTAAAACCTGGATATTGTTGAGGACATGCAAAGATATGAAGCTGCCTTAGCTGTTATTGTTATGTTTTTCCAAGCCGTTTCACTTCATTGTTATTAATTGCTATCAAGTCAACTTTGATTTATGGTGCCCTAATGAATGAGAGACCCAAGTTCCCCGATCATCAGTTGCTTTGCTCACATCTTGAACACTCAGGGCAATGCTTTCCTTGATTGAATCACTCCATTCAGTTTGATTTATGGCAACCTTAGCATAAAGTTTTCTTGGTGAGATTTAGTCAGAAGAGGTTTGCCATTGCCTCTCTTTAAGACTGAGGAAACATGACTTGGCCAAGGCCACCCACTGACTTGAATAGGGATTCAGACCCTGGTCTCCCAGAATCCTCAACACTCAGAGTTTGTCTACACAAGGAGAAACCCCCCCCCCCCAATCTACGCTGATCACCATATATGATGCATGGCATTTCCCCTGAATCTGGCACTATCAGGACACATGATGTAGGGCCCAATCAACAGCAAGTTCGAAGTAAAAATGCCTTAAAATGGATTTTAACAATGCATAGTTTGTTGTGGATGTGTTCCAAGAAACTCTGGTGTGTGCTGATGTGTCCCATAGATTCATGCTGGATTTGGGGGTGAAGGGGCAGGCAGGCGCCAGAAGTTTTAGTCAGCTCCCAGACCCAGGACAGATCACTGTTTGGCAGGGGCTGCCATTTACCTTCTCTACCTGGAAAAATAGAATCATAGAATCGTAGAGTTGGAAGAGACCGCAAGGACCATCTAGTTCAACCCCTGTTGAATTAAAGATTTTTCATTTAATCTAAAATGACATTTAAGGTGCATTTTGAAACTCCTCCTCAGATGAAGCATCATGTAGAATTTTAAAAAGACTTTTACTAAGGTTACCAAATTCATCCAGCACAGGTTGGTGTCATACATTTCATCTTCCCCTGCAAGACATCTATTGGATTGCTTTCATCTGAACTTTTAAAATAATGGGAAAGCCAGTGTGGTGCAGTGGTTTGAGTATTGGACTATGACCCTGGAGAACAAGATTTGAATCCCTACTCAGCTATGAAATGCACTTGGTAACTCTCAGAAAGTCACATTCTCTCAGCCTCAGAGGATGGCAATAGGAACCCCCTCTCTGAAAAAATTTGCCATTAAAACCCATGATAGGTGTTACGGTTACCACAACTCAGAAATCACTTGAAGGCACACAACAACAAAAAAAAATATCAGCCAGACACAGACAGATACCATTCTTGTAATTTTATTACTGTGACTGTGTAATATATATATCCAGCCCTCAAGGAAGTGAGTATGGTGTCAACATTTTTGCAGTTGTGTAGCTGGGTGAGCCCCTCAAATAAACTCTCTGAAATGAGCAGTTGATAATGTGCAATATTCTAGCAACACCTTTGCTCTGAGGGATTGTCAGACTGTAGCAACAAAATAACTGAGCAGCCACAAAAAGGACAAGTGCTCATATGATGGGCAGGAATTAATTATCCCACTTTTCACCTGACAGTGGGACCTACAGAGGCTTACAACAAGGTTAAAACAAGAACAGAAGGAAATGTTAATTTTATTTGTTTATTTTGCAGGAAATAAACTTTTTTTTAAAATGGTGGCTTTTTGCACACAGGTTTTTTTCACAGAAAGGACAAAAATGTGAACGGGGCCCCTGAACCGACAGGCCAAATTAAAGCTGCTTTGGGTCACTTTGGAGGTATGCTGTTTAAATGATGCATGTGTCATAAGAGGCTGGAAGCCACTCCAAAGCCATGCTCCACTCCTAAGGACTGGAGTGCAGCTTTGGCACAGCTTCTGGCCTCTTAAAATGTGTGTGCCATTTAAACAGCATACCTCCAAAGTGACCTGAAGCAGCTTTATTTTGGCCTGTCTGTACAGGCCGAGTCTTTTAAAAATGCACCAAAACCTCTGGTGAGCTTTCCTATCAGAGATTCAGGAATTATAGTTAAAGTGCTTTAGTAATATTACACTACTTAAACATTAAGATCATTTTGTTTTGGTATAAACAATCTTTCTTGATCTCTGTTCAATATGTGTCCTGCAAACAGTAACTACAGGCTGAATCTCCCTCCCTTGTTCTGAACTGTATTTTTAAGTGATGATATTTTATTGTAATCTAGATGTTATTGTGGTTTTATGCTTGTTATTGTGGTTTAATGCTTGTAATCCTGCTTCGATCTATTGGGAGAGGCGGGAAATAGAAATAAAATTTATTATTATTATTATTATTATTATTATTATTTATCCAAAATATTTGGGATCAGAGTGTTTGGATTTTGAAATACCTCGTGGGCCCTTAGTATATGCTGTAGTTTGTTTCCAGGACCCACCATGGATACCAACATCTGTGGATGACCAAGTCCCATTAAATACAATGGCATAGTAAAATGATGTTGCATATATAAAATGGCAAAACCAAGCGTTGCTTTTTGGCATTTCTATTTTTTAAAAATATTTTCAAACCATGGATGGTTGAATCAGTGGATAAAGAATTTGTGGATATGGAGGG
>NC_056526.1:10584464-10668549 GCF_019175285.1 Sceloporus undulatus | reverse complement strand
CTGACTGCCTTTGCATATATGTACATAGTGAAATATCTTGGGAGATGGGATGCAGGTCTAAACACAACATTCGTTTACGTTTCATATATACGTTATACACATAGCACATTTTAAAAAAATGTTCATGAAACTATGTTGGTGTACACTGAAGCATCAGAAAGCAAAAGAGTCACTAGCTCTGCCACCCATGGAAAAAGTTTTGGTTTTTGGAGTATTTTCAATTTTGGAATTCTTGATAAGGAACTCAACCATCTTAGCTAGTTCCAGGATAATACAGCCAAGTAGAAATTCATTTCATTTAGGATATTAATGGGTTAATTTAAATTGACCTGGGGGAATGGGAATGAAAAGTCCTTGGTAATCCTGAAAAGTTACAGGAAATACTTCAGGATGAAGAAAATGTCATGTGGATCTCCAAAGCAAAATTTGTTTGTTGAAGAACAAAGCTTGCAACTTCTAGGGATTTCTCTCCTTGCATGGGGGCACTCTAAAGGTGTATTTTTCATGTTATTCCATTAAAAACATATCCATCTAAAATCAGGTCTATGTGTCGAGTTTTCCTGAGGTTTTGCAGGTCTGATGCCCTGAAAGAAGGAAAGCCTGACATGTGGCCAAAAACATTAAAGTAATAGATGGTAGAAGATGGAATAGGTCCCCAATGAAATAAAGGGGGAAATTGAAACTGAAGATAAAATGAATTTCAACCATAATTGGAAATGAAACAAATCTTGTCCCAAAATAAAATAAACAAATAAAAATAAGTAAAGAAAAACAGACAAAAATAGTAATAAGTAATGATGCTTTTTTGCACTGCATAGTGTGGGATTCAGTCACTGAGAAGCAGAAACTACACCACACTGGGAAATAATTCATTCAGCGAGTCTTGATTTACTGTATGATATTAAATGAATACAGAATCAGCTTGTCAACAAGGACTGCTAGAGCTCATTATCTAATGGATAAAAACAGTCAACACGGGGACATCAAGCACAAGGTACGAACAGACCATAATTCCAAGGTAAACCAAACTCTACCCATTGGAGTCCTAGTGTTTTGTGCGCCTAATGATGCCAACAGATCTTGAAAACATTCCTCTTCCTGAACTGATTCTGACCCAATTTCAAAGCAAGGTTATGTTTGACTTGGGTGGTAAGTTCTTTTATCACAGCAAATGTCTTTTACTGTCTTTGAAATGTTCTGTCCAGTTTGGAACAGGATGCAAAGAAATTGTGCAAATTCACAAATTTGGAGGGAAAGATCTTACATATTTTGTAGACCCTGGAAAAGTAACTTTTTGAACTACAATGCCTAAAGGCCTCCTGTCACCTTGGACAGAGGATTCTCCTGCTTGCAAAGATATGGAGCGAGTAACTGACCTGAATGGAAAATGACCCCCAAATAATAATAATGGAAGAGGGAGCTACTCAGCGAACGAGGCTAGCTTTCCTCCTTACTCTCATGCTATCCTATCCCATTATAATTTGGAGAAAATTGTTTCCCTCCATTGCTATTTCTTCTAGGAAGGAAGCCATTGAGTGGCATCAGTGGTAATTCCCTTTTGGTAGCCACACTAGGGCTGCATCTACACTGCAGAACTACTGCACATTGATACTGCTTTAACTACCATGGCTCAATGCTATGGGTTTCTGCAATTTGTAGTTTTGTGAAATATTCAGCTTTCTCAGTCAGAGAGCTCTGGTGCCACATCAACCTACAAATCCCAGGATTCCATGGGGATGGAGCCCTGACAGTTAGAGCAGTGTCCAAATGCATTGATTCTGCAGTGTAGCAGCAGCCTTTGTTGGGTCACTGGAATTGTGACAAGGAAAAGAAAATGCTAACATGCCACAATTGTGTGTGTGTGTATCAAAAAATTGGATTTTTTCCCTCAAACAACAGTATACTGTATATACCCCTCTCTCTTCCATGCCAGCATTCTCTGAAGGTGCCAGCCACAGCTGCTGGTGAAACATCAGGAATAAACTCTTCTAGAACATCGTCTCATAGCTTGAAAAACCCACGAAAAAGCATAAAAGTTACATCAATTTTTTTTAAATGAAAAATTGGTAATGGTTGGGGAATTTTGCAGTAGGGGAATTTTCAAGGAGCCAAAAAAGTGGGATCCAGAAGCTGTACTTTGACCACCTGGATATATATTGGGGAAAGCAATAAAGAATCGTGGCAAGATAAATGGGAAATTGTGATTAAGAAAGTGGAAGATAAAATGGTATATGAAGAAGTAAAAAATACAATTAATGATATTTTCCACATCTCCGATAATGATTGTTAACTTGATTGGAATGTATTTCCCTCAATGCTGTTTTTGGGAGCGGGAGAGGAGAGAAAAGTATATTATGAAATGTGAATTATATAATTTGTATTATGTACTGTGTAATAAAATTAATCTGAGATCTCAAAAAAGAAAAAAAACACCCAACTTTGACCACCTGGAAATAATATTGGCGGGTTACAGACTGCCCTCTGGCGGCCGGTCTCCCTCCACCGCTGTTTGCAGCGTCCGGGAGCCACAGCGGCCAAACCGTGCGGCTCCTGAATGCTCCAAGGAAGGAACGCGGAAATCGCGCTCCTTCTTGGGCCCCAGAAGTGGCACTGCAAAGCGCAAGGCACGCTTTTGCGGTGTCACTTCCGCCGCGACACGTCTGGATGCTGTGCGTCCATGACGTAACAATGGCAGCGCCCATGTGGATGGGCGCTGCCATTAAGGACGCGCTCTGCGCGTACTAGGAAGAAGGGCCGTGAGGAAGGTAAGACCCTTCCTAACCCTAGTACAGCCCTTCCTAACCCTAGTATGCACAGAGCGCATACTATATGGCGGTCTGTAACCCGCCTATGATTCTCAAAGAAGTCTGAACAACACACCAAATTATAAATTCTAGAACTCCATATGCTGGAGCCATGACAATTTAAGAGGTACAGAACTGATGTAACTATATAGTGCAGATCCATCCAGAAAGAATTGTTGTTATTGTTGTGTGCCCTCAAGTCGTTTCTGACTTATGGCGACTCTAAGGCAACCCTATCAAGGGATTTCCTGGGGCTGAGAGTGTGTTACTCACCCAAGGTCACCCAATGGGTTTCCCTGGCCAAGTGGGGAATCAAATCCAGATCTTGAGTCGTAATCCAATGATCAAACTACTACACCATGCTGGCTCCAACCTGTTTAATTTGGCCCTTATTCTTCTGCTTCCAAAGCCCTTTGTTGGCATTTTACAAGAAACTTAATCATTGCAACAAGATCCTTTTATATCAGAAAATAGGGAGGCTGTTCAGCTGTGCTCTATTCCAATGAAAATGACAGAGGCCGATCTGTTTGCAAGATGCCTTAACAAATTGTTTGTGTCACACATGCATTCTTTTCTGAGAAGGGGGGGGGGGAATACACCGCCACTGCCACCACAACAACACAAGGCTTTCTTTTTCTTACTCTCTTACAATTTGCGATAGTCCATCTCCCAGTTACAATAGGGACAACAGCAGAGGATTGATTGCTGGCAAGTTTAATGCCATCCTTAATGACAGCTTGTGAAGATTAGGAACTTGTTGGAATCAGATATCAGTAAAGACTTGGAAATGCTTTGTGGAGCTGGTCTGAATTAATTAATGGGTAGCTTTCCTTTGATATTGCTTTGATATTCGGCTCAATGCCAGTTAAGGCTCAAATACAAAGGAAACTTCACTTTGTTTATACTTTCTTAGGTTTTTAGCCTGCAGTTTTCTGTCTGGTGGTCTTTGTGTTTTCCCCTCTGTCTCTTTTAACTCTGCCTAGCCTATATGTTTACAAGATGCTTAAAAAACCAGAGCAATGTAGTGACATGGTTTTAATGATTGCCCTGTTCAAAATAATCACAAGCCAGATTCCTCAGGGCAACATTGTTAGTAGCTCAATGCCAGTTAGCCAGGTTTCAAAGGAAAGAGTTTGATAACTAGACAGTTGCTTCCTATAAAGTTTCCACAAGACTTAAGTCTTCTTCTGACATGCATCTGAGGAAGTAGACTTAAATCTACGAAAGCTCATGCAGCCAACTTTTTTCTTTTAGTTAGTCTCAAAGATGCTACAAGATCTCTCTACATACTGATTAGGGCTAGTCTAAAATATTCTGCAACCTGAGGCAGAGCAGCAAATGAAACCCTCACCCTGGTATCAAAAACCCAGGCATGTTATTTCAGAACATGAAACAGAAAATCCTATAAGTAGCTCTCCCTGGAAAAAAGCAATAACTACCAATTAAAAAGCAATAGCTACCTTTTCAAGATTCCTAAACTGTGCTGCCTGAGAATTTATTTTCATTCTGCCTAAAGATAGGTCTGGCCCTGCACCTGTTAAAGATCTACAATAGAACATGCACATTTCTACCCATACTGTAAAAAATCTGGAAGTGCAGCACACATTTTAGACACATTAGAGAGAAAAAAGGAAGCACAAATTAATTACCCCAAATAGAATTTACAGCACTAGACTGGGATTAACACCTCTGCCCTTTCAAAAAGCAGTAGGGGATCTTAAACAATGACTAACAAATGAACACAGAAAGGATTCTATTCCTCATCCAGGGCATGACACCTCCGGCAGCACACTGTTCCTAAACACCATGCTGTGGCACTGGTTCATTGCTGATGCATATGGAAGCGTGCCAGGTCCTAATTCACTCATATTGCAGCAGGCGGCAGCCTGGCTTGCCCTTCAAAGCCTCCCATCCAAGTAGCATTTAGACTTCACTTTTTCAGATCTGAAGACACTCAGTTCAACAGACAGCAACAAAGGTAAAGATTATATGGAGTGGATCTTGCAAGGTGGGCAGAGAGAGCCTACATGGCTAAACTGCACAGCTAGTAATACTGACAGAGTATTGCCACCTGGATGAATACAGCAGCATATCTGATATGTGGGACTTGTATGATAGCAGTCTTCATTGTATCATGATGATAACACTGATGATGGTTGTTATCATCATCATCTTGGTTGCACAATCTATCAGATGTTACTGACTGAAGTTTGGGACCATTGCTGATTTGGAAGCTATATAAGAATCTAGGGATCAGTGAGATATCATCAGATAAAATGGCCTGTTTCCACTTTCTGTAATTATGATATTGTGACCCTATCCACTGATATATATTTCAGATGTTCTGTCAGTCTATTGGGAATTGCTTCCAGAGTGCCTATCACCAATCTGTTTTCTTTTCCCAGAGGTGCTGCATGTCACTTTGTAGGTCTTGATATTTCATAATCTTTCCTCTCTTAGTCTTCAGTTCTACTTGTGGATGATGAGGATTACCACCACCATCATCATGTTGGGTTGCAAAGGCTGCTATATGTCACCACCAGTGCCCTGGTAACGTTATGGTAATACTATAATTGTAGGGGTGGGACTGTAGACAGTTCTGCATTTATTTTCTCTCTCGTCTAAGCAGCACTACAAAAATAATACAGTCTGAACTACTATAACTCAATGGTTAAGTGCTATGGATCCCTGTGAATTGTAGTTTGTTGTGGCACCAGAGCTTTCTGGTGCCACAACACAAGGAGCCCTGGTGGCGCAGTGGTTAAATGCCTGTACTTCAGCCATTCACTCAAAACTACAAGGTTGCGAGTTCAAGACCAGAAAAAGGGCCCAAGCTCGACTCAGGATTGCATCCTTCCGAGGTCGCTAAAATGAGTACCCAGACTGTTGGGGACAAATTAGCTTACTTGCTAATTAGCTTACTTGCTGTTCACCGCTATGATCTTTGGAAGAGTGGTATATAAATAAAACAAATTATTATTATTATTAATTAATTCTGACAGAGAAGGCTAACTCACAAAACTACAAATCCCAGAATCTCATAGCATTGAGCCACTTAAAATGGTGTCAAACTGCATTATTTCTGCGGTGCAAACTAGATCTCTGGTCTCATTTTACACAATCCCACTCCAATCCAAAGGCTCTCTCTCTCTCTCTCTGTGTGTGTGTGTGTGAGAGAGAGAGAGAGAGAGAACACATATCCCTCAAATCTTGGCTAGTACTTCATGCATCTGAAGTTCTTTCTACTAAGCAACGATGATCCTGATAGTATTTGGATGGAAGACTACTAAGAAATACCAGATATCTCCAAGCAACAGTCCTGCCTGAAATTGTGCACAGCCACTGCCAGAGTTGGCATCATTCAGTAAGATGGACTCAGCAGAAGGCAGCTTCTTTTTCTGTGAGAGCTATGATCCACAAAGCTCATGCTTGAATTAACTATATTAGCCTTGAACCTGTCATAGGGCTCTTGATGGTTTTCAATGAAATGTAATCTAACACCAAGCTATAGCTCAAGCCCAGTGCATGTGAAACTGACTTTTTGGAGTACACCTCCCAGAATCTCTTGGCCAGAAATGTCATTGGTCATGCCATCTGGGGCATTCTGGGAGCTGGACTCCAGACAGTAATGTTGTCAAACTCTGGTCAAGCCACATCCCCTGGTGCCAATATCAATTATTTGTCTTACATGAGTGTAGCAGAAGGCTGGAGATACAGTTTACAGTGGCCACCAGATCAAAATGCAATCTATAAAACATTATTTCTTTCCCCTCTCTGTTTCATATAGGAGTCTGTGGCTTGGAAGCATCTGTCTATGAGACATATAAATACACTTGTAAAGCATTTTTATGAGATGTTTATAGCTCCCTGCTGCCACTAACACCCTTCATGCCTCTTGTCATTAAACACTTCTCAAAAATCGCATTGGCAGCCTAGTATAGGTTTTTCCATACCCTAATTTGTGGAAGGCTTAATTAAATAAGGCAAGTGTCATCTGAGGGCAGTCCCCATCCACCGTTTCCATTTCTGATGCCTGCAATATTGTTTACCATTTGCCTTCCTAATCTCATTGATGTTGGAAAGGCATACGAAACAGCATCGAGGGTGGCTGTCTCAAATAACCGCTCATTAACTGAACACTTTTAATAGTGTGTGTCATTATGCTAATGAGCTTGCTGCAAAAGTTCAGCACTTCTCTACTTTGGATCAAAACAAGGCTAATACCAGAATCAGTGCAAAGATATAGGTAAGGACATCACCAGTTTGCCCCTGTTGGGTAAACACCCTGAGAGCGCAAAGCCAAGCTTCCTAATGTTCTCACATCCAGACCTTTTTGGAGATGGTTGCGCATGCTTTCATTCTCTGATTCTAAGACTCATTTGGTTACATACATGATGCTGTTCTGGAAACTAGAACACAAACTAATGGATTCAAATTACGAGAAAAGAGATTCCACCTAAACATTAGGAATAACTTTTTAAAGACGTAATAGCGGTTCAACAGTGGAACACATTGCCTCAGAGAGTAGTGTATTCTCCAACTTTGGAGATCTTTAAACAGAAGTTGGATGGGCATCTTTCAATGTGCTTTAGTTCCTGAATGGTGGCGGATGGGGGGTTGGACTATCTGGCCCCTGTGGTACCTTCCAGTTTCATGACTCTATGATTCTATGCTGAGATAGACCCTAGATTCAGAGAGCATCTTTGGTTTAGGCATCAACTCATCCAACATCCATAGGATGTTGCCAGAATAATGTGGAATACATTCTGTATCTGTGGGAGATATGCTCCTAGACATAGCATGAAAATATGAAAATGCAGAGAAGAGAAAACCCTACAGAAATGAATGACTTTCAGAGGAAGTTAGCTATAGTGTCACACTGGAGGATCTAGAGATTTCTAGAGAGAACACCTCTCTTGGCATTTCTAGATTCTCCTGTGTCACCCTATGCTCAACTGCTGCCAGAGAACAAATTTTTGGGATGTAATTTTTCGACTGTGGATAGCAGTCCCACAGATATGGGATTGTCCTGTATACAGCACTATTATTGTGTAGTGTGAATGGGCCAGAACAGCGGATTACACTCCCTGACCTTTCTAAAGTCTTCTAAGGGTGGCTGGATAGTAAAGGTGCCTTTTATAAAAGGAGGCCCAAATTCTCCTTATGTTCGATGATAAATATATAGCCATGCCCCTCTGGCTCAGGATACTTTTAGTGCCAAACTGGGTTGCTGCTCCAGGCTAATTACAACCATATTCTATACTGCAGTTTCCATCTATCCTAACCCTGTCAGTACCTTATTCCCTATATTCTTTGGGTAGCTTTTTAAAAAACAACCACAACAACAACACTTCTGTCCTCCTTGATCACAGTATCATCATGTTATAATTGTCCACACCATAAAATACATTGTCCTATATCATTTTTACAGCCTTCCTCTAATGGGACATTGGTGAAAATGATATCCAGAATGCCATCGTCAATAGAAGGAAGACTAAAAAGAGAATCTGGAAAGAAGCAGCTAAAATGAGTATTGCTGAAGTAGCTGATTCATGAAGCAATATTAAAAGAATTCATCATCTTTGTAGATTGTCCAAACCTTGACTGTGGAACTGACCGAAAAGAATTTGAGAAGGAAAGGAGAGCCACAGTTGAAGGCACTGATTTTCTCTTCCTTGTCTCAAAGGAAAAATTAATGCCAGTTTACATGGCCTCTAAGATATCACTAATGACTGAAAGTTGTTCGTGATCTTCAACAGGTTCAAAATGTTCTGGCTTGACTGCTGACTGGAGCTGGTTATAGAGAGCTTAGAATTTCCTAGCTGAAACAGATCTCAGTCCCTCAAAGTTCTTCTGCAACAAAAAGGTCTTCACTTGCCTACAACAGGCTGGCAAGGAGGGCAGCAGTCCAATCTCTCTAGCAAGGGAATTCCAGAATCTGGGACCAGTCGTGGAGAAGATCTTCTCCTGTTTTCCCTCCAGAAGTCTTAAGACAAAGGCAGGCTCATACAGGGAGATATAATCCTTCAGACAACCTAGACCTGAGCCTTATAGAACTTCATGGGTCATAACTATCATGTTGAATTGTGCCCTGAAATATACCAGCAGCCAGTGGAACTGTTGCAACAGGGGAGTTGTGTGTTCCTTGTAACCTGTTTAAATGGTGAATTTTGGGATACTTAGAGAAAAGGCAATTCTTTTTAAACAGCCAGAAAAAGAGTGGTCTAGGGAGTCTGGGCTGCAAAAACAGCTTTTGGAGCCACCCAAATGGCTATCTCAGTTCTAGGTCATGTGGAAGGTATCATGATTTTGCCTAACACCCTGATGTTTCTGAGAAAATAGACAAAGTCTATGAAAGCTTATGCTATAACTTCTTCTATACAGTTAGTCTCAAAGGTGCTATAAGATCCCTTTGCATACTGATATTCCAGACTAACATGGATATGTCTTTGAATTCTACCTTGATGATCAAGCACTGAGGCTCAGCCAGGTTTGTACACATGATAATAAGGCCTTATACAAGATCCTAGGTGATGGAACCCCTCTCAAGTTGAGCCTTGGTACTCAGACCTCAAGGTGACCAGTGGATAGGAGGATGTGCTGATCACTGAGTTCAATGTTGTGAAACATAGCCAGTTTTCCTTGTGAATTATTACATTTAAACATCCAGAAAGAGATGTAGAAAATAAAAACAGTAAAGATTTAGCAATAAAACATAAAATAAACATCTAGCCTTAGGTAGGTTCCTCATACAGTATATAGTTAACATCTCAGTTTCAGAAAAAGTAACACTTCTCCCTAAACTAGGAAGAATTTCCTGGTGATAAGAGTTGTTTGACAGTGGAACATGCTGCCTTAGAGTGTGGTGGAGTAAATAGAGACGGGATGGCCATCTACTAAAACTGCTTTGATTGAGTATCCCTGTCTTTTGTTTTTTTCTGATTCTATTATTCTAGGTCTTTCCACATTCTCAATTCCCAGAAACCCTACTCAGGTCTCCTCCATTATGTTACTCCTAAGTAGCCTTCACTCTGTTTCTGACTGTCCTAACTCCATCTCTACTTGGTCCTACCTAACATTTTTACAGACAAGCTTCTAGGTTATATCCTTCCCCTGTAGCCCTGCCCCTAGCTTTCTATGACTTACAATTGGATAGCTCTATGGAGGTTGCCTGACTTCTTCCTTCACATTGTGTTTCCCTGCTACTGTTAAAAATTGAATATTCCCCATGAAAACAATTCCCTTTGTAATCCAGTATACAGTGTATTTAATAAAAGTCTACAGTAATATTTTCGTTAGGAAAATTGGAGTTTGTGTGTGGCAGCAGGAGAGGGAGGGGTAGCAGGAAAAGACAGGTGGAAGGAGAAATAAACCCATGTTCACAGATGACATCTGGCAGAAAGAGGCTATTAATATTTTACAAGACATTAGGATTCTGCCCATTTCCCCCCCTTTTTTGCTGTTAAAGTTTTAAGAGCTTTCTGAACACTATATTTCTCAGTTATTACACCCTTAATTAAATGTATTCACATAGGGAATTCCCCAATGAGAATAGCTGTAGTGTCAGAAGGCCTCAGTCAATTCTGTATCAAGGACCTCAGATCACAGCAATAAATGAAGTCAGCCTGAAAGAGGGAACCTGGCAGAACTAAAGCAAGGCAGTGTTTAACTGAGGATTAAACCCAGCATTTGGCTATGTAAGCCCATAAAAGTAAAAGACTAATAGCCATTATCATGTTACATTTATATTAACCAGCCCAAGGAATCCCAGTAGGGCATTTGAGAGCCAGTCAGCCTGACATAAAATAAAAATTAGGTACCATTTAAGAGCAATATCTAAGATATTTTATGTTATTGGACCACATTATGTTAATAGTACTTTGAACTTCCAAGCGTTATGGACCTTTGGGGCCCAGAGAGTAGGCTAAGAAGGATGAATTCCAATCAGCTGACATGAATATATGGTGTAGAGGGTCAGATTAGGTATAATTTAAGAGATGGGGTCTCAGCTTTCTAAGGAAACACCAAAAATTATGATGAAGAAAGAAAGAAGATTCATAAATTCATAGAACCATAGTATTGGAAATGATCCCAAAGACTACCACCCACCCACCAGTGCAGGAATGCAGTGCAAAAGTATTGCTGAAAAGTATTGCTCTTTTCTTAACTGCCCAGCTCTCACATCCATACATGGCAGTAGGGAATAGAATGGCTTGTATGATTCTAACTTTTGTGCTCATTTGTATATATTTGTATTTTTAAAGTTCTTTCATAGCCACTCTCCACATTCCTAAACTTTTCTAATTTCCTGGGTGCAATCCCTGTTCCTATCAGTGTTTAATCCCAAGTATGAGAACTCTTTTACAATTTCTATTTCTTCTTTGTTGATGAGAGTTTCACTCTCTAAATGAGTCCTAGAGCAAATCAAGCCTGAACTCTTCCTAGAAGCCAAAAACACAAAACTAAGCTATGGTTCTTTGGCCATATCATGAGATAACATGACTCATTAGCAAAGGCAAGAATGCTTGGCAAAGCTGAAGGCAGTAGGAAAAGAGGAAGACCACCTTAGAGGTATACTGATTCAGTCTAGAAAGCCACAGTCCTGGGTTTACAGGAACTAAGCAGGTCTGTTGATGACAGGGTGTCTTGAGAGTTTTTCATTTGTAGGATCACCATAAATTGAAGCCAATTTGACAGCAGTTAGTAACAGGGAAAGCAGATGGTGCAATGTCCCAGACTACAAAGAATCAACTTTTTATTGCTTTTCATGTTAGGCAGAGGCAAATAACCAGCATTACTAAAGGAAGCCAGTGGTGGCTGGTGTCCCCTGGAGCCTTTGCAATGGAGGTCAGACCCATTTCCCCCAGTTACAAGGGGTTACTTTAGGCCATGGCTGGGAATGCCCTGGAGCCCAGCAGGCTGCACTGTCAATTTTCAGTTCCTGTAGAACTTCAGAGGATACTGCCCAGGTGTTGCTGCCATTTTGGCAACCATAAATAACATTGTATAATTCCAGATAACATTTTTGGATGTTTTGGGGAAGTTTTCTATCTGGTTTGGGGTTGGAGCCTTTCCATGACAGCATATTTTCATGAAGTCTGAGGAAACACTAGAGCAGCTTGCTAGAGAAGAATGCTAAATACAGTGCGCCCGTGCCATACGCAGGCGTGCCATACGTGGCCTTGAGCATACGCGCTCAAGCCGCGGGGCGTGCGCGGGGCGGAAGGGGCGGCGTGTCCCATTCAATTGAATGGGCGCCCGCGCACATTGCGCCCCGTGCACGCCCGTGCCGCCGCGCACGAGCCCCATTGTTTCCAATGGGGCTCGAGCATAGGCGGAATTCGCCTTACGCGGAGGGATCCGGAATGGATCCCCCGCGTAAGGTGAGGACGGACTGTACCCAACCCTGAATTGCAAGCCCCAGGATTCCACTGGATCCCATCCTAGGGCAGTTAAAACATACCCTCCAACTCTACTCATCTGGGAGCAACCATCCTAATTAATCTTCTGTGTTCTCACCTTCTTTTAAATTGTCTCATTTTCCCTCTCTTCCTCCCACTTTTCCCCTTTGCCCTCAGTTTACTTCAACTGCTGCAAATGCAGTTTGTACCTAATTAGCTCAGCATGGAGGGTGAGTAAAGAGAAGGAGTGGAAGCCTACCCTTCCAAGGAAACTCAGGTAAAAGCAAACTGCTGCAGCCTCTCCTAGCTTGTGTGTTCTTCTTCAATAATAACTGTTTTAAAAATATAACTCACTTTTCTCCCATAAGGGAAAAAAAGAGTCTTTTGCCACCTTGGCTACACTCTCATGTTGTTTGGCCACATATGTCCTGGTTTTCACTCATGAAGTGTTGGAAGAGTATATATCCAGAGCTTGAAAAAATATCACATTTTTGTAATGTAGCTTCTGGATTCTGAGGATGGATGGTGATGGAAGGAAAATAAGAATGCTCAGCAGCCAGTGGATTCTCTCTGAAACTCATTACCTAGGAAGGACAGCAGATCGGGTGCATAGGGCACAAATATGACACTACAATTCCACTCCAGTTGTCATGGCTGCATCCTATGGAATCCTGTAGTTTATAGTTTGGTTAGAGAATAGATGGCTTCCCTGGCTGAGAATTCTCAATATCCTTCCCTAAACTCCATGAGACCATAGAATGGGAACCTATGGCAGTTAAAATGGAATCATAGTGCTATACTTATTTAGTGTGAAAGGGCCCAATCTTTGAATAATCTTTAATTTCAGACAGATGGTTAGAATAATTTGCTGAGATGAGGGAAGGCTCAGATTGATGAGCTGATTAACTATTATGGGGGGAGCACTCCTCAGTTATTTTTATTTCTGTAGTGTAATGTTACTATAAGAGTAGCAACAGCTGCAACACCACATGAATAGAAATAGTCTTTCAAAAGAAACAATCATAAAGCCCCTGCCTAGAGATTAGGGTGAAATGAATTTGGGATGTGCTGTATATACATTTCATCAGGTTTTTGATGGTACAGAAAAAGCCAATCAGATCAAACTATATTAGGAAACTGAGAATCAATTTTCTAGCATATAGGAGTAGAAATCACAACGAGAATGTTCCTATGGAGATACAGACATTTTGACTGTACATCTTTTAAAGTACCTTTGAAACTAATAACATCTTTATTTTGAAAGAAGTTATAGATTTTTATATATCAGTAACTATCTGGAAATGTTTTTTTTTTTAGTATATGCCATGAATGGAGTAAGGAATGGTTCTGTGACATAACAAAAGCTTTTGGCCTCAGTCCAGTCACTGATCTCAGCTAGAGTAACCCCTTTAAGTCAAATGCTAGTAAGACAACACTCAAGTAAGCCCTGTCAGTTCAACAGCTCTACTCAGACTAGCAATTGGATGTAGACTCTTTTTAAAAAGCAGCTTTCTTTCTTAGTGGGTGCAATGGATTTGTTCTCATGTTATTGTTTTTAAAAAATTAAGTGTTCCTTGTTAATGGATATATTGGATGTGGTCTGATTTTACTGCATTTTATTAGTTTTATATGCCGCTTGGAATAGCTGTATTTTGGACTACAAAACGTAGTCAAGCTCTGGGTGTAAGTTACTTTGAGCTCAATAAGTCCATCAAAAGAGCAGCATTAGGTACAATTAGTAGGGCTGGGATTTGTGTCCAGAGTGACTTTCTTTTGGTCACCTAAAGTCATATCTTTTAAGACATGATGTGCAGATTCCTGTGGAGCTTCACTGAATGATTTGCCAGTTCTAGGAAACAGCCCATCACTTGCCAGGATGGAACAGTGAGGCTTTGTTTCAGGACATCCATGTCTTCCCAAACAAAAAGCCATTGATGCCAAATGTCTCAGTCATCTGTTGCAACTATATCATATCACCCTAACCATAATTTGGGAAAGTTATTCCTTTGGATTATAACTCCCAGAATCCAACCATGCTGATTGGGGATTCTGGGACTTCCCAGTCCAAAAACCAATTTCTCCTAGCCTTTGTCCTGATTTCTTACCCAGCAACATTCACTAGAATGTGTGATGCTATATATAATTTAACCATATATAGAATCTGTTTTAAAAGGACAAATGAATGGGCCTTAGAACATGTCAACCCTGAACTCTCACTGGAAGTGAAGATGACTAAACTGGGGCTATTGTGTTTGGGGCACTTCATGAGACAACATGACACACGGTAAAACATTATAATGCTGGTAAAGTGGAAAGTAATAGAAAAAGAGAAAGACCACAGTACACTTGGATGGATTTGGTTAAGCAAGCCAGCAACAGCCTTGAGTTTGCAAGAAATGAGCAAGGCAGTTGATGACTGGAGGTCCTGGAGGTCTTTCATTCATATGGTCATCATAAGTCAAAGTCAAGTTGATATCAAATAACAACAGTCTTTTTGCACTCATAGCCTCTAATCCCAATTTTCCTACAACTTGCCTGCTTTTCTAAGCAAGCAATAATGTCCAATTACTCTCTTGTAGTTCTCCCCCTCCTTCTAGAAGTTTCCAGGGAAAGTACTGCTGCCAAATGGACCATTAGCTTCTTATTAATTTCATAACACATACACACACAAAAATTGACAATTTTCTTAAAATAGTGGTGCTGCAACTTTAAATTACAGACCCAGCTCACTGTTTAATGAGAGATTTAACACAGCAGGGTTTCTGTTAAATTAAGTTGTGCCTTCACATCACAGTGGGAAAACAGGTGTATATTGGTTTAGAATTATGGAAATGTTGACTAATTCCAAGGCTTGTAATCAAACAGCAAGGCATCCAAGCAATATTTCCTTCCAAGAGGCAACATTAATCATTCATGCCTTAGCAACATATTCTTCATGGCCACCAAAAAGGAAAAAAGGAAAAAAAAAAAAGGGGGGGGTGAAAGGCTGAAATTCAAAGGAACAGGGAGAGTGTCAATGTGTTTGTATCTCTGTTAAGAAGTATGTGGGGGTGGGTAAATTATATGCTAGCACCATACATAAAAGCATACATGGAGACCTACTTCATTTGAAATGTAAACACAACAAAAAACACAGCTGAGAAAGGAAGAAAGCTAACAAAGCCGTTCTGGATTTTCACTTTTGATTGGGGAAAGAAATCTTTGATTATTTCATACTCACACATGAGGAAAATAATTTCCAGAGGTTCCTTCCTGTAAATACTTTTATGCAATTTTTGCCCAGTATTTGCAGATCAAAAAGTTTTCCAGCAAATTATTCTGTGCAGAAATATAATTTTGCTTGGCATGATAATTGTAGTCTTTTGTGTAAAACCACTACAGTTTTCACACAAGACTCCTATGTCTCTGTACATACAAAAACAGTGGTTTTAGCACAATTTCGTGCCAAAACACCCCAAAGAAAGGTGATTCCAGAAAATCATATTTTTGTGCAAAACACCAACCATGTTTTTGTGAACAGAACACCACCTTTGCATGAAAATATGTTTTTGAAAATCGTGTTTTTGTGTGTGAAAAACTGCAAAATTCTCGCTTCTGATTTATTCTTCCTTTACTGGGATTTCTAAGTGTTGGGAAATCAATTTGTTAGCCAAGAAACAAATAATGACAAATATTCATAGCACCCCTACATTTTGATGAACTCCAGGCCTTCCACTGAGAGAATGAAATCAGTGAAAAACAAGCTACTTGCCAGCACTTTCCAGGAACACACATTCCTGAGGTTTAAGAAGACATCTAACACTACAGACTCATGTGCTTGCAAAACCAAAACCAAAACCAAAACAGAAACGAATGAAAGACTTCTCCACAAGATTGCTGTTGGACATAGATGCCAAAATCATTCACGGGCCATCTGTATCCCTCATGGAAATCGAACATGAGGACAAGTGCAATGCTGTTTTTGCATGAATGTTGGGAGAGAAGAAGTAACAGCATAGCTTTGTATGTGTACAGAAAAGATGTTTGATGTTGTTGGCTCCCTCTTTTAACAATGGAAAGTTGGGACAGAGGCCATAAAACTAACTCACACTGAAACAATAAATCAGAAAAATAAATCAATGAGATTCACCCTGAAGAGTCCAGCAAAATAAAGTGAACAAATGAATGCAAGTAGAAATCTGGATGTATGAGCCACATTTGATGGCAACACATTTAGTACTTAATCTGAAGAGATCGGCTAGTTTTGCACTTTGAACTCAGTTTTCAACAACTGAAATAAGGCTGAGGATCACACTCCCTCAGAGTGTAGTGGAGTCTCTTTCCCTGGAGGTCTGGATGGCCATCTGTCGGGGATGCTTTGATTGAGAGTTCCTGCATGGCAGGGGGTTGGACTGGATGGCCCTTGTGGTCTCTTCCAACTCCATGATTCTATGATCAAGGGGGCAGGAGCAGAGAGAAACCAGAACATTTTAAAAGCAGCTGAAAAAGTGGGATGGTAAAGGACTAATTAAGACTATCCTTGGCAGATCAATACAGCTTGAGAGTATAGGACATGCTTATAATGACCCAATTCTCATATCTATGATAAAACTGCCTAACTTCTTTTCTTACAGGTACACATTAATTCATTGACAAATGCTTTATGTTAGATCAACATATGTGTTCATCTAACCCATTATTGTCTGGTCTGACTGGCAGAGGCTCTCCAGGATTGCAGGCAGTGGTTCTCCCCATTATCTGCTACCTGTTCCTTTGAACCAAGATTCCAGGGATTGACCTTAAGATGTTCTTTTTGCAAAATGTGTGTTCTACCAACAAACTATGGCCCATTTTTTTCTATGGCCCATTTGTCCCTGCTGCATTTTTTTCTCCACTGTACCCACACTAAATGTGTTGTTGTTGTCGTCGTCAACTGCCCTTAAGTCAATCTCATGGTGGCCCTGTGGATGAGACACCTTCAAGCCCTCCTGTCTTCCACTGCTCTTATAGATTCAGGCCTCATTGACCTCCCTAACCAAGTCTAGCCATTTTCTGTGTGTTCTTCCCCTCTTTCTACTACCCTCAACCTTTCCTAGTATTATTGTCTTATCTAATGAGTCATGTCTTCTCATGTTGTACTAGTATTTTGAAACGGCCCTTGGGCTACTCAATAAATTGTATTTGTATTTTTTTGTATATTGTGGCCAAAGTATTTATTTATTTTAAATACAAACTTTGGCGGGTTATAGGCCGCCGCTTTGAGGCGGTCTGCCGCCGCTGGTTGCCACACAGAGCTCCCACGCAGAGCAAAAAAGGAGCTCCAAAATGGAGCTCCTTCTTGCAGCGCCTCTATGACGTCACGAGGCGCCGCTGGCGCATTCGCGACGTCATAGGCACCGTGACATGTTCAGACGCTATGCGTCTGATACGTAAAGATGGCGCCAGCCGTGTGGAACGGCCGGCGCCATATTGTACGGACAGAGTCTGTATTAGACCCAGGGGCGTCTAGAATAGACGCCCCTTTTTTAAAATGGGACGTCCTGCGGACGTCCCAAGTGCCGGTGTGTAACCGGCCTATGACAGCATCATTTCATCATTTTGGCTTCTAGGGGTATTTCAGGCTTGATCTCTTTAAAGACACCTTTGTTTCTCTGTCTGGATGTCCACAATATCCCCAGCACTCTTCTCCAGCACCTCATCTCAAATGATTTGATTTTCACTAATACACTAATTGCATATACTAATTGTATAGTAAAAAAACCCAAAACAGCTTCCTTTAAGATACCATGCTAGAGGCAATGAATAATAATTATCTTGTTTTAATTATCTTCCAGCATCATTAACAGCTCAAAACATAATTCAGTACCTGCAGTTGTGCAAAAGTAACAACTGCAGATTACATGGTAGCCCTGCATGTTCACTTAGCGGTATGTGGATTTGAATTCGGATTCTCCGAGCATTGAAAGATCAGCTTTCTAGAAACTTGGGAAAGAGACTAGAAACCAGAAGAATGGTGCCTTTCACATTTTGTAGTAAAAAAAGAATTAGCATGGTACCCTTCAAAGTCAAAATAGTACAAAACGACAAAGAATGGAAAAATAACTCAGAGAGGTATTAGAAAATCAGCACTGTCCTTAATATACAACAAGAGTTGGAGGCAGAGGTATTGCTATGAGGTCCCTAAACTGTTTCCCCAGATAAGAGTTCTTTTCCCTGAAATATTTTTATTCACTCCCCAGATTTCTAGCATTGTAGAGAGTGAGTCTTGGAAAATAATCCACACAATTTTTATTTACTCTGCATTCTTTTGGTCCCTCTGCCTGCTCCTTTTCTCCAGATGCCTGCACTTGTATTTCTAAATGCTCAACTGAGATTGCAGAATTCATACAGTATTTGGTGGGGCAATGTCCTCATTTTGCCCTATTCTAGCCACATCCCTGACTCTGCAAGACCTGAGCAGGATTCTTGAAGATAGTCTATCTTGGAGATCTCGCATTCATAGGGTTGCTGTAAATCACAGTTGACTTGATAGCAAGTAACAACAAGCTCTCACCCACCTGTTCAAGGTCAGTCCTTGACAGTGTGACTGACAACATGTTGGCAGCAACAAGGACTCTTTCTCGTCCTAGCAAAGGACCCATAGCCACTCCTAATTTGCCTTTTGATTCCTTTTTGCGGTTGCATTTACATTGCAGAATTAATGCACTTTAACACTACTTTAACTGCCATGGCGTAATGCTATGGAATCCTGGGATTTATAGTTTTGTGAGATATTTAGGCTTTGTGACAGAATGAACTACAAATCCCAGGACTCCATAGGATGGAGCCATGACAGTGAAAGCAGTGTCAAACTGCATTAATTCTGCAGTGTGGTAGCAGCCTGTGTTTGCTTTGAGGTGGACAATAATGTCACTGCCTTCCTGTGTTTCATATAATATTCTCCTTCTTCTGTAGCATATATTTCTGCCTAGCTTACTAAATCTACACATTATTTGTTATAAACAAATCATTATCTCTACATTGTAAATGTGCTTGCCAAACAGACCACATTTCTTTGCTCTTTTTGTCCATTAGAGGATTATTATCTAACCTCTGTTGGCGATGGCTTTTCCAGGTACAAACCGTGCAAACATTATTTTTATTCGCATTACTATGTTTCTATCCTTGAACTTGAGACATTTTTTTAAGGGTAATTCACTATTCGTTATGCAGAGAGAGACTTGTTAATATTACTCATTATTTAAAGAGCCATCTGAAGGCTGCGCCCAGCGGACCAAACCAGGAAGGAGCTCCGAAATGGAGCTCCTTCCTGCTCTGCGGAAAGGGTGCATTATGCTCCCTGGCGCGGAGCAAGGACGTCACTTCCACGCTGCCCCGTATAGAGGCGGTGTGGTTGTGACATCCTCATGGCGGCGGCCGTGTGGAACGGCCGCCACCATTTTGTGCGTGCGGAGCATGCACTAGGGTTAGGGGTGTGGGGAAGCACCACCCCTTTCTAACCCTAGTGCGCGCTCCGCACGCACAGAACGGCCCGTTTGTAACGGGCCTTAGTTTCAAGTTCAGGTTTTTCCTCAATGTAAGTCTTTTGTTGGGTCTGTGACCGCATAATTATAGGTGGCAATTCCCTCACCCCAGTGTGGCAGGGACTGGTATCATATCTGAATCTGCTGAGTACAAGTGTTTCTTTCCAAGAAGCACTCCAGGGACTGGCATCTAATGGTTGGTGGACCAGCACCAATCCATGGACAATACTTTGAATAGCACTGCGATGCATGATCCCCAGCCCCAATCAATTTGGGTTGAGGTAGCAGCACCTCAAACCTAGTGCATTTCTTAAATGATTAGGCATTTTAGTCGACATCTCCAGAGTCCTAAGCCGTGTCCCCATGGTCCAAATACCATGCCCTGTCTTCCATCCTCACTGTGAGTATTCTGGATGACACAGGACCCAATCCCTAGTTTTGGTGTGAACTGTCCAGATGATGCCCAACCAGTTCAGCACCGAACTTGCCATATACCCTCCTTGTTGTTGTTATTGTGTGCCTTCAAGTCACTTCAGAGTTATAGAGACCCTAAGGCAAACCTATCATGGGGTTTTCTTGGCAATATTTGTTCAGAGGAGGTTTGTCATTGCCTTCCCTTGAAGTTGAGAACATGGGACTTGCCCAAGGTCACTCAATGGGTTTCATGGTCGAGCCAGAATGGCCAAGCTAGAAAAAGGTCCAGGATTGAGTTGAGAAATATGACCATGCAGCAAAAGCTGAAGTTCCCATTTGAGCCACTCTGAAAAATAGCTGAAAGGGAAGTTTCCTCTGTGTCCAGATGTCCTTCTTTTTCAGGGCATGTCTTACATTTCAACCTTCTGTCCAGGAGGAATCTCAAAATGTCCTCTATTCTGATCACGACTAAGTAGCACGAACTTACATTATTGTTTCTAGCTTTTATGTTGTAATGCCCTACATTCTTCTTGAATGTCCTACATCTTGCGGTCTCCTGTCCTCCTTTACAGTTAGGATATCTGGTCACTTTGTTCTGTATGTCTTGAGAAATTTCGGGCAACAGTTCTTTAGAGAAAACTTTGGTTAGTAGGTCTTCAGAGTGGATCAAAAAGGAAGTGAAAGCATTTGTTACAAGGATACAGCTATGCTTCCACCTCCTTCCTCAAAAGATAACCAAAACATATTCATGTGTACAATGTCACAGTTGCCAATCAGATCTGGATACCTCATGATATCACTAAAGGCAAAATAAAAAAAAAATTAAAGTGGCTTCGTTTGTCTTCAGTGAGAGTCCATTATCTAGTAATGAGATGGGATATATGGTGGCATCACTTGGCCCAAAAGAAGGAAAGTCTTGAAAAGCAAAAGAGAAAATAGAAGGCAAAAGAGAAATGCCACTGAAGGTAATTACAGAATCATATAATCTATGATTAACTTCAATGGCATTCCTCTTAAGAAGTGATCGGAGCAACAAAATGGTTTCCAACTGGTAGGAATGAATGAAATATTCTAGAACGGTGGTGATGGTGGTGGGGAGTAGGCAGCCTTTCCCTAAATCTCCTTTCATACAAAAAATGTTTCCCAGAAAATATCTTGTTCAGCCCCAGGGCAGTCTCACCAGAAATCAAGGACATTACTACATGTGGCTTTTAAACCATGATTGGACCTGGAAAAAAAAGTGTGGGTGGTTGGATGTGTCGATGCAGAATACGAACCCCTGCTCTTATTCACGTATGCATCCATAAAATGCTATGTATAGTTTTCAGTCATCCTAACAAGACCACATCTGGGCTGTCTATTTGGCAGGGTTAGCTTACATTGATCCATAAGGTCATTAACCTTCCTTGAAAGAATGAAAGCCGTTGTACATGAAGTGCTTGTAAGTACCACCTTCTCAAAAGGGAGCTATTTCTTTGCATTCTCCTTCCCTCTCCCCCAACACCCACATTCCTCCAAAATTATTACAGTAAAAGAAAGTAAATGTACTCACCCCAGGTAAAGTTTTAATATTGTGCAGTGCATTCTGTGCCTCAAGTGCAGCTTTTCTTGTATAAAATGTTACGAAACAACAACCTACAGAGAGAAATTGAAAAGCTTTCAGAAATTACTGAGAACAGTTTGCTCAGCTACAAAAGAAAAGAAAGAATGTTTCTTTTGGGGGGGGGGGGGTTAGGAGAGGGAGCAGATGATTGAACAACATTATTGTAAGAGGGCTAAAAAGTGAATTATAATGAGCAGCAGGAAAAAGAGGCATGCTTTTATTGTTTAAAAGAGAGGTGCGGGAAAAGAGAGAGATTAACATCCCCCACACACTGTATCCAGGTAGCACACCTACAGTTTAGGCAAGCTGTTACTGCTTGGAAATTAAGTTAACCAAAAGTTCAAATGGCACCACAGTGTAAACAATGAGGTATCCCTATTTCACAGAAAGCTTTCGTGCAAAGTTAGCCATGGTTTGATGGAGCTGAAAGCTACCAAAATAAGCCACTTAAGAAAAAGAAATCTGGCTTATGGCTCAGGAGCTAGGAAGACATACCCAAGGCACTACACAAGACGCAAATATGGGGACAGCAGGTTCAGATGCTAAGCTAATATTTCCCCTCTATGGGGAAGTCACAGGGCATATGAGAGAAACTTTGAGGGCACAGAAAGGGACACAGTGGTCCCCTTTCAGAACACTGGAAAGCTGCAACCCTTCATTTCCATACTACAGTTGTCCCTCACTGTTCGTGGACTTGGGAATCTGCAGTATTGATTACTCATGGATGGCAAGTGGGGAAGGAACAAAATGGTGTGCACGCTGGAGGCAGGAACACACAGCCATTAAAACCAATGAGATCTCTTCTGGCAGCCTTTTCCTGACTGACCTCCGAAAACAAGACCTCCCCATCTACCCATAGTTTTCCTTATCTTCTGCCACCTTTTCATGATTTTAATTAATTTTAAATGAATTTGTGATTGTATGTTTCTTTATTTGAATTTGTAATTAACTCTATTTATTTTTATATTGGTGGGTGGGCTTGGTTTTATAAACTTCATGATTTATTTATTTTGTACCATGTATTTTTATCATTTTTATGTAACCCGCCTCGATCTACATGGGAGAGGTAGGCTAATAATAATAATAATAATAATAATAATAATCCAGCAAATTATTATTATTATTATTATTATTATTATTATTATTATTATTATTATTATTGGGATCCCAATATCAGTGATTTTTACGATTCATTGGGGGGTGGGGTGTCCAGAATGGATCCCTTGTGAATTTGAAGGGACAACTGTATTTCCAAATTGTTAATGTTCATTCATGACCAAAGTTTGACAGAGGACGTGACATGACAACAGTGCCTCTTTTTCAGGCTCTTCAATTCACTTAGGTCTGTAGGTGCCATTTCTCCAAAAACTGGAAGCAACTGGACAGTCCTACTTTGGACTATTCTGTTTTTGGGGGGGGGGGGGCGGGGAGGCCTGTGGGGTTCTAAGACATGCGAGGATAGAGGTTGGACAATTTTTCACCTAAAGGTCTTGCAAGGAGGAGAATCTATCATTTTAGGGAGCATAAAGCAAATGGAAATCTTGGGAGGGCTGCTGTGGCCATGTTAGGAGTCAGCAAAGCTACCTGTAGGCTGTGCTTTGCTCACTCTTTTCATAAGGCAGGATGAATAGCAATAGCAATATCAAGTACATTTCTAAACCACTTATCAGTGCACTTAAGCACTCCCTAAGCAGTTTACAATGTGTAAGCCAATTGCCCCCAACAAGCTGGGTACTCATTTTAGCAACCTATGTAAGGATGAGTGGACCATGGAGCTCTCCTCTAGGATCAAACTTACAATCTTGTGGCTGCAATACAGGCATTTAACCACTGCACCACTGGTACTCCTTTAATGGAGTCTTTGCTGGATGGCAGATGAACTTAGGTCCCATACAGACAGGGCAAAATAAAGCTGCTTCAGGTCACTTTGGAGGTATGCTTTTTAAATGATGCATGCATCCTAAGAGGCCAGAAGCTGCACCAAAGCAATGCTCCACTCCTAAGGACCAGAGCACAGCATTGGCGCACCTTCTGGCTTCTTAGGATGCATGCATCATTTCAACACCATACCTCCAACGTGACCCAAAGCAGCTTTATTTTGGCCTGTCTGTATGGGGCCTTATAGGAAAGCTTATAAGTGGTTTGCCACCACTGCCCTATAAGCTTTCTGGATAATTAAAACGTTAAGGGCTTGTTTACATTTTGGAAGGCCTGCCCGCCTGCCCAATCAATTATTTGGCACTCCACATTTGCATCTTTGACTTTTGCAAACTTGATAATTTAAGGATTTGATTAACATGTTCTAAGAATTTCTAGGTTCTCGAGCATGACTTTGTGAGCTGTTTACTATATAGGCACACTGGAAGACCTAGAGATTTCTACAGAAAACACTTCCCTAGGCATTTGTAGACCCTCCAGTCCAATTCTATGATCAACCTCTGTTGGATGTTAGCCACAGAATTGTGCTGGAGGACCTATAAAGGTGTTCTCTCAGGAACGAAGACTCTGAGGCATCTCAGGCTAAACTCTGGATCTGGGCTTCACCTTCTCCCAGGTGGGGCTCTAATCCACTGAAAAGTCAGATGGGTGTCTGTGAAAACCATTTTTGAGCCCCACATTTGGGCTTCTGGGGAATGCAATATTCTCAAAACAACCATTTGGTACTTTCTAGATGCTTTAGGCTACAAATGCCATCATTCCTGACTTTTGATGGGCAGGGAAAGAGTTAAAATATCTCTCCCCTCCCATCCAGCTTGCAAATTTTCCACTGCCAGTCTCCTTTACCTCCACTTTAACATGAGGACAAAACACTGGACTGGGAACCAGTGGTGGAAAAAGTACAATTTTGCCTTCATTTGACAGGTAACATTGCTTTGCCCCAGCCCACCTGCTGCCCTTTATTCCTAACTACCTATGCAGGCATGAGGTTTAGGTTCATAATTATCCACAAAAGCTTTTCAGTAACAATAGCTGCTGCCCCTCTCTTCTAATGCAAACACCTACAGCCCTGTTTTGCAGCTGTAATACATGGAAGAAGCATCATACACATTACAAATGAGCAACATGCCACTGTTTCCATGTACTTTACTGAATAGCTGTCAGGAGAAAGGCCTTTAACTAACCAGTGCAAACAGGTTCACCCTTAAATTTTCACAGTTGACAAGAGAGACCATTTGGCAATTATTTCAGCCCTTAAAGAAACATTATCAGCATCTGTAAAGGATCATTAAATCAGCCAAAGACTGCATTGCCTTTTGCATTTTAAAAACAAAACTCCTTCAACACTCTCTTTGATGTTAATCTTTGCAATTTCAAGTTAAGGGGGAATTTATATAGGTTGGCAAATGTGAGGTCACTCACCTATCTCAGAATGGTTGAATCCAATCTGGGTTTTAACCTAGACTTTGAGGGGTAGGACTGAGCATCTTGGGTAGATCCCAAGTTCAGACTGAAACTCAGAGAGGATTCACCACTCCACTGAAATGAAACCACTTGGGATGGCTTCCCAGTGACAAGTCTCCTGAGAGGAGTTGTTATTACTTCTGAAGTTCAGAAATAGAGAGATATCTCTATTCACACACACACACACACACACTGATCTCATGTACACAGACCTTTTAAATTAAGGGTTCTTATAGCATACTGTGTGAGCCTGGGAATGCAGGAGTGATTTGCATGTGTATTGTTCTGTGCTGATGGTAGGCCTCAGGCTGAGAAGCTAATGCAAAACATCCAATTTCACTATCTGGAGCCATGGAGAAGAAGACCTGGCTGTATTCCTGAACCATCTGAACAACATCCACCTCAACATCCAAGTCACTATGGAAGGGACACTGCCATTTTTGGATGTCCTAGTCATCCGCAAACAGAACCAACATTTGGGTCACACAGTATATAGAAAACCCACACACAGAGACAGATACCTGCACAAGAACTCCAACCATCACCCAGGACAAAAAAGAAGCACAGGCGCTGCCATTTTGTACATCCTGGGGATGTACTAAGGTTAGGTGCATGCGTAAGGCATGCACTTACCCTAACCCTAGTACGTCCCCAGGACGTACTTTACACCTGTTTGTAACGGGCCTAAATTTGGCTACCAGTCTTGAGGAATAGCAAAATAAGGACTCAGCAAATGCAAATGGAAAACCATTCAGAGTCAGGGGCTTTCCCAGCAGATAATGATAACTGATTAACAGACCTTAATCCTCTTTTGCATTAGCCTCCCAGCCTGAGGTCGGCCATCAGCACAGAACAATACACATGCAAATCACTCCTGCATTCCCAGGCTCACACGGTATATATACACCCAATTTTTCCAGGCAAGCATTCTCTGAAGATGCCAGCCACAGATGCTGGCAAAACGTCAGGAAGAAACTTTTCTGGGACATGGCCACATAACCTGAAAAATCCACAAAAAACCATGGATGCCAGCCATGAAAGCCTTCGACTTTGCTTTGAAAATGTCCCAGTTTTTCTTTCCACCTCCTGCTTTGTCCTCAGCTTACTCAAATTGCTGCAAATATAGTGCAAAAATAATTTTCACTCAACTGGAGGAGTGGAAGGAGAGGAGAGGAGCAGAATCTTGGCTTTCCCAGTAGGCTCAAGCAAAGGCAAACTGACACAGCCTCTCCCAGACTGTGTGTTTTTCCTCATGAATAACATTTGCCATCTTGAACATATTCCTGATGTTTGGCCACCTGTGTTCCAATTTTCATCTGTGAAATCTTTGAGGTATGCCACAACCCAACTAACCTATGAAAGGCTGCATTTTACCCACCCTTGGGCTGCCTGATCCCATTGCAACTGGAGAGACCAAGATCTGCACCTTCTGAATTTAAATCATGTGTTGCATACCACTGATGTATGGTCCCCCCTACTACACAGGTGGACTCATCAGAAAGATTGTTGGTTGCTCACTGTTGAACAGATGTTCTGTGCCAAACCTTGAATTTGTTGCTATGTGATATGTGAAACTGTCTTGAGGCATGAGCCACCAAATAATTGGTAGGCTTAAAATTACGGGCTCTGAAGCCAGAAAGATAGGAAATGTAAGAACAACAAGCAAAATGTTTAGTTCTGGGAGAGCGTAAAACTACATCTCCCCAGTCAATTTCATGCCCCACCTGCTTATTTTGGCATTGCAGTGCCTTTAAACAAAGGTGAACTGTTCAAAGTAATTCTCAGCTGCAGCTTATCTTCCTAGAAAAGGTAGTTATCCAAGTCACAGCTCCCCCTCATCACCCTCTCATGATGTAATAACCACAATTTTCCTTCCTACTACCAGAATGCACCTCCTTTATTTTATTTCTTCCCTTTCTATTGGCAAGTTGTTTCTCCCTTTGAAAAAAGATGTGGCCATCTGCTTTTGTGCTTCCTTCCTGGTTCATCTAAAGGGCAGTGAAGATCCCTTTGGACTAGAGAAAATGTTTGGCACAGTGATTGCTTGTTGTAGGATTAACAGGAGTAGCATGACATGCTCACTGCTTTAAAACACACTGCTACCTATAGTGTTAGTACTATATCCTTTTTTTTCTTTTGGTATCTCCTTTGAAAGAAACAAGTAATATCATTCAAAAAGACAGACTCAAATGGTGCCATTCTAGTTCTAAGACCCACACACTTTCACCTAAAGCCATGAACATTTATGAAAAGCAATGTGAAAGCTAAGTAATCCTTCAATATGCATTACTTAGGCTGCATCTTCACTGCAGAAATAATGCATCTTGATACCTCTTTAACAAGCTCCCCTAGCTTGTGTGTTCTTCCTCATTAAAAACATTTTCTTGTTGCTTGGCTGCATATGTCCAAGGCCCCGTACAGACCGGGTGGCCTAGTTTTGCTCCGTGGGAAATCCGCAGCCTCCAGACCGTGGGACTTCCCCATGGAGCAAAAAGAACCTGCAAAATGGAGGTTCTTCTTGCGGCGTGATTATGACGCCGCAGTGCGCCAATGGTGCACTCATGATGTCATAATGGCATGTGGGCGCTAGGTGTCCTGCACGTAACAATGGCACCACTGCCATTGTTACGCCTTCGTCACATGCTAGGGTTGAGGCATGTGTGGGAGGAGCACCTTTGGCCAACCCCTAGCACGTGATGAGGGAGCCCAATAGTCCCGTCTGAACCGGGCCCAAGTCTTCATTTTTGTAATGTTGGAGGGTATGAGTCAGGAATCACATCTTAACACTTTGTATGTGTAAGTTTAGGCAGGTAGTTAGGTTCTGGTGTCTTAGTCTGGAATGGCTTTACTCCTATCACAATAATGTGACGTACACATATGATATATGCAAACAGATAATAGGAAATCTGCAAACCTCTATTGGAAAAGGGTGGTATCTGGGGCAGTGGATGCTGCTGTTGCACAATAAAGATAGAACTGATTAAGGCAGCTGCTATGGTAGATTTATAGGTTTTGTAGTGATTTATAGGAAGGAGTAGAATGTCTACCAAGAATGTGGTTTCCAAAGATATAAATAATCTGAGGCATGATCTCCCTGCCCCTCCCAAAATCTCCCAAGTGCAAGATTTTTACATATCTTGGAAACTTTCTCCATTATTCTAATTCTACAGTTCTCAGATGTATGAGTGAAGAGTCTCTGGAGTGATCTGGGCAATGGTTAATAAGAGCACTGTGAGCGATCGTTTTACATACAATTTTTATTAGTCTCAATTTGCTGAGAAAACAGAAATGGGAACCCAGCCATACTCTCTCACAGCAATTGATCACGTTGGTCTCTAGCCAATATCCTAAAGGGCTGAAAGGGTCATGCACACAGGCTTTCTGGTTCCTTGGATCCTGACCTCAGAAAGGACTGAGCAGCAGTCCAGAGTCCCAGGAAAAGAAGATTAACCAGACTCGCTTCTTCATCCCTTGATGTTTGCATCATCAGAGCAAGGTTTGGACCTCTTTGCCTGAAGCTCCAGTTTGACTCCTTCTTCTTGGCTGGCAACTTCTAAGTGCTAGCATTTATTGTATTTGTATTTTTTATAAAATAATCTTATTGACATTATTCATATACAAATATATACAATTCCAACATTATAGGTCAATACATTGCTCTAAAAATATCATCTGTTATCTTAACTCCACACACTTCTACACAGAAAAAAAAGCACAGATGTATTTCTATGCAGAAGAATATGTACTGAAATGCTGCTGTTAGCTGCCTTTGGTCCCATGTTGGGAGAAAGGTGGGATTAAAACAAACAAACAAACAAACAAACAAACAAAAAGGAAATAAAATAAAAATCTTGCAGTAACCTTATGGCCGCTTGTGTGTTTCTTGATGTGTTTTCTTGAGTGTCAGAAAATTCCATTCTCAGCCAAAAAATCAACAAGAAATGAATTTTCTTTCCATCCTTATAGTAGAGTGATATGCAGCTTATGAACAAAGTCTGAGGGTTATTGTTGGTTTTTGATGGAGAAAGATTTTAGTCCTACAAGCTTCTGGGAAGTTTTAAAAAAATCACCAGCTGTAACATTTGCTGCCTAATCTTTTAACATCTGTCATTTTCAGTTATTTTTCACCCACTCCATCCGCTGAGACCAAAAAAAAAAAAAAAAAAGGGGGGGGGGGGTGTTGGGGCTCTCGGAAGTTGCAGATCTACACCTGCTTTTGGCACTGAAACCCTGGCAACATGGGATAGGAGTAACATGATCTTATCGCTTTGAATCTTCAAAGGCTACAGACCATTTTTTAAAAAAGTGTATGGAATCTGTGTTTAGCTTCCAACCTAATAAAAGATTAGGAGAGGAAAAAAACTCATATGGAAAAAAAGGTAGGAGACTTTAATGATTATCTGATGATGGAGCTCTTGCTATTCTTTTAGCAAAAACCCCAAGAATCCTAGCCGACAAATTCAATTCAAGTAACATTCACATTCAGGACGTCAACAGAGTCATCATGTTGTGAATTGAAAATTCTTTTAAAGGCTGCCTTTGAATTCTGAGGGGCTGACAGATCAAGGAACACAAGGCCCTGGAAGGGTAAATGAGTGAAGTTCTGTATGTGCCTCCCCCCCCCAATCACTTTCTTTCCATGAATGAAGCTCTCTTTCCTATCCTCATTTGCAAACAGAACAGGTGCCAGTTTTGCACAGGCCTGGAATCTCAACTGCGTGTGTGTTGAGGCTGGGGAGCATGGGCTGCTTGCCAAAGCGGTCAAATCCAAATGAGTTTAAAGTCAAAACCAGGCTTGGCTCCAGGTATTAGGCACCTTTCCATATCTCCTGTGCCATTATGACTTTATGGGGCTGGTATTTATAGTGGAAATCTCATGCCACACAGCTGTTGAAATATGAAGACATTGGTGGAGCATGCACCATTTGGAAGAGCTGCATGGGGAACCTTTGAAAACAACTTCCCAGAAAACGGTAAGTTCCTTTTGCAAATGCCAGATGCAAACCAAGGCATGTGGGAAGATTATACTGCTGCCCTCCCTTAAGAACTTTGCTTTCAATTTCTACAAAAGCAATTAAGCTTCCCCCCCCCTCCTTCCCCACCCTCTCTCTTGCAAATAAACCACCAAGATTACTATTTGGGACGTTTAATTTAGGAATGCACTTGGGGAACTGGCATTCTGGGGCAAAGCTTGTAAAGGGAAGTTGGGCGCAGTACAGGCCGCTGAAAAACAGCAGTCTGCGGCACCTGTTTTTCCTCTGCAGGGAAGCCACAGGTGCCAAACCGTGTGGCTTCCCTGTGGAGGAAAAAGAACCCGCAAAAAGCCGGTTCTTTTAAAGCTGCAAGGGCGGTATAACCAGTGCACCACTGACACACTGGTTACCTAAGCACCACGCGGCAACAGGCAGACGCCGCGTGGCGCTTATGTAACAATGGCAGCACCTATGTATACAGGGCGCTGCCATTGTTATGGCGCCATGCTGTACTAGGGTTAGTGACCGTGTGGTTGATGTGTGGTCCCTTAACCCTAGTACAGCACCAGCACAGCCCTGTAGCGCCATGTGTACCGCGCCTTGAATAACAGTTAGTGGAAATTTACAGATGATGTTTAATTTCTACAAAACTAAAGATCCTGGGATGTTTGATGGAAAGCCACACTTGATACCTTGAGCAGAATGTGGAAAGGTTACTTTTGGACTACAACTCTCGGAATACCCCAGCCAGTGTGTGTGTGTGTGTGTGTGTCTGTGTGTGTGTAGGTAATTCTTCTCAGCTCTGAACTAGAATCTCTTTCTTGTCATTTCTGCTATGCAGGAACTCACTTTGGCTGCTGCCACACCGCAGAATTAATGCATTTTGACACCACTTTGACACAGCTCCATCTTATGGAATCCTGGGATTTGTAGTTTGTTTTGGCACCAGAGATATTTGACAGACAAGGCTAAACAGCTCATAAAACTACAAATACTAGTACAGTGGTGCCTCGGGTTACGAAATTAATTCGTTCCGCCGCGGCGTTCGTAACCCGATTTTTTTCGCAAGCTGAAAAAGCCATAGGCGCTAGCGCTGGAAAGCCGCGTTTCGTGCGAAAAAGCGCCGAAAAGCACCAAATTTTTTTTTCGTAACCCGAAAAAAAAAAACGTAACCCGGAACAGTTTTTTTCTATGGAATTTTTTCGTATCCCGGAAATTTCGTAAGGCGGTGCTTTCGTATCCCGGGGTACCACTGTATTCCATCACACTGAGCCATGACAGTTAAAGCAGTATCAGACTGCATTAATTCTGTAGTGTAGGTGCAGGCTTTGTCAGTGTAGTGATGAAGAAAACATTTCCTGAACCTGCACAAAGATGCTTAGATTCCTATTTCATGTTGGTGGATTTATTACTATTTTTCCTTCATTCGGGAGATGACTGGTTACCAGTTTAGAGTTAGAGACTGGTGGGAAACTAATGATCAAGAGATGATCTCTGCCTAGCTGGATATTTCTTGATCATTTTAAAGGACATAGCTATCAACAACTAAGAGAAAATGCAGCATACATCTCAGCTATCGGGAGAGGGAAAAAGGTATCTGTGAAAAATAAATAATAGTAAGTTGCATTTTTGCAGTGATATATTCCATTTTTTACTCCAAGTCGCAAGTCAAGTCTCAAGTCTCCACCTTCAGGTCTCAAGCCAAGTCTCAGTTCCTTGCAAGATACTTTCAAGTCAAGACTCAAGTTGAGTCTCAAGATTCGGAGCCAACATCAACAGTAAAAAAGGAGGTGGTGTGTATATGTGAGGGGGAGTATCAATAACTAGAAAATCAAGAAGACATGCACCAAGTTAGGTGAAAAAAATTAAATTATCATAGGTAATTTATCAAGATTGCATTTTAGAAAAATTAGGTCTACTCAGTAGCCTTTCCCCACTGCACATTTTAAAACATTTCCTAGGAGCAGAAGGCAAGACTCAACCTCATAGCATGGAGTGTGTTTCTTGGAGGAGAAGAGAAAATGTGTTAGGCCAGTGATTCCCAAACTTTGATCCTCCAGATATTTTGGACTACAACTCCTAAAAGCCTTAGTCAACTTGGCCAGCAGCCAGGAATTCAGGAAGATGAAGTCCAAAACATTTGGAGGACCAAACTTTGGGAACGACTGCATGTGGTAATGGGCTTGAGGCAGGGATCTAAAGGAAGCAGTTTTGTAGAAATTACAGCAAATGTAAAATACTGCTATCATCATGTGACCGGTAGGCAAAAAGCAGTGAGATGAAAATAGTGTTCAAAGAAGGAAAACCGTTTTCCATTCTGTAATATTTCTGGATGAAGTTAGGCCAGAATGTAAATTTACAGCGCTTTATAAATAAAGGTTAATAATAATAATAATAATAATAATAATAATAATAATAATAATAATGTCAGTTGCAAAAAATATATACAAGTCATGAGTCAAGTCGAGTCAAATCAGTGCATCATTTATTGCCATGTTGAGTCCAAGTTGAGTTGTTGAAGCAACTTGAGTTCCACTTGAGTTCGAATCAATCGACAAGTCTACATCACTGCATTTTTGGCAGATAGAGTAAGACTGGGAAGGACAAATTGAATCAGTGGCATACCTAGTGTACTTGACACTTGGAGCAGATGATTTTTAACACTCTTGAGAGAGGGAAGGGTAAGAGAACTCGTATGCCAGTTGGTGTCTCCTGTTGACTGTAACATGGCTTGGCACTACCTGAACACCGCCAACACTTTAATAATGGGGATGCTACAGACAGTTTGTTTTTTACAGAAGGAAAAGAGAACTAGATAAGCTTCTCCCATTTAAAAAAAAGGTAATACCTACCACCACCTCCCTGTCTTTCCTGTACTGCAGTGTTCCCTGTTTGAACTTTTTCATCCAATGGAGAAATAATTGGTACAAACTTGGATGGCATGATGCTGCTAATTGGGCTGGGGCCTGGTGGAGGCCAAATCTCTCCAGGTCTCCAGCACCCCTTGCCTATGAAAATGAATTACTGTGCAGTTAAATAAAGCCCAGGAAAGAAGCAACTTTCATCATCCATTCAAGTTAGCTAAAACAACTCTACACCCTCCAACATTTCACAGTTGAAAACCAGGATACAAGTCTCCAAGCAACATCAGAGTGTGGTCAAGATGGAAAATGTTATTCATGAAAAAGAACACACAAGCTATGAGAAGATGTAGCAGTTTGGTTTTGCCTAAGCCTCCTGGGAAGGGCAGGATTACTCCTCCTTGTCTTCTCTTCCCCTTGCTCAGTTACTGTTTGCACTTTGAACTCAGTTTGCAGCAACTGTAGTATGCTGAGGACAAAGGGGGAGGTGGGAGGAAGAGAGAAAGAAACAGCTTTTAGTTTTTCTAAATTAATGGTTTTAAGTGGTTTTTTGTTTAATGCATGTTAATTTTTTGCACTATAGATTGTTTTAGCTGTTTTGCTTTAATGTATAATGTAAGCTACACATTTTTTGAAGAGAGCCAATAAGCAACACAAAGTGCATAGCCATGCCTGTCTGAAATGTTCCAACCATCCATATTCTCTACATTGCATCAGTCCCAAATTCTCTCATATGTTGACTCTACCATTCTGGATCAAAAGAGGTCCTGGCCAGGCAGTTCTTTTAAGGTGGAAAGCCATTTGGCAGCTAATCAGGTAAATGTTGTTGTTGTGCACTTTCAAATAATTTCTGACTTATGGTGGCCTTGGGGCACTGCTATGCAGTGGTTCTGATCTTTCTTGGCGGGGCAGACCCAGAAGGTGGTGTTCGGGGACTCCTGTTTGACTCTTGGTGGCTGGCCTGCAGAGTCCCACAGGGTTCTGTGTTTTCTCCCATGTTGTTTAACATATACTTGAAACTGCTGGAAGAGGTCATCTGAAGTTTTGGAGTGCAGTGTCATCAGTATGCGGATGACACCGAACTCTGTCTCTCCTTTCTGTCTGACTCCAAGGAAGCTGTCTCTGTGCTGAACCAGTGTCTGCTGTCAGTAATGGACTAGATGAGGGTAAACAAATTGAAACTTAATCCAGAGAAGACAGAGGTGCTCCTGGTCAGTCATAAGGCAGATCAGGGAATTGGGGCTTTGTCTAAAATTTCAGGCTTGCAGCTTGGCTGTGCTCCTGGACTCCACTCTGAGCCTGGCTGCCCAGGTCTCAGCAGTGGCCAGGAGTGCATTTGTACAGTTAAAATTAGTGTGCTAACTGCATCCATTCCTTGAGATGTCAGATCTTGCTACAGTGATACATGCCTTGGTTATATCCCATTTGGACTATTGTAATGCACTCTATGTCAGTGATGGTGAACCTTTTACAGACCGAGTGCCCAAACCGCAACCCAGACCCCACTTATTTATTGCCAAGTGCCACGTCCCTCTGGCTTTCTAGTAAGAAACTGGCAAACTCTGTGCTAAGGCGACAGCATGTGTGCCCACAGAGAGGGCTCTGAGTGCCACCTCTGGCATGCATGCCATAGGTTCACCATCACTGCTCTATGTGGTACTGCCTTTGGAAACTGTTCAGAAACGTCAGCGGGTCCAAAACGCCACAGATAGAATGCTGACCAGAGCCAGTTATAGGGAGCATATAACTTCTGTATTGAAACAGCTTCACTGGCTACCGGTTCATTTCACAGCACAATTCACAGTCCTGGTCATGACCTATAAAGCCCTACATGGTTTAGGTCCAGACTATTTGAGAGACTATATGTCCCCATATGAACCACCTAGAGCCCTAAGATCCTCAGGAGAAGGATTTCTTTTGGTCCTGCCACCATCCCCGGTGAGGACATGAGAGAGAGCCTTCTCAGTGGCTGCTCCCACTCTGTGGAACTCCCTTCCTTCCACAGGAGACTAGGCTGGCTCCCTCCCTGCTGGCCTTTCACCGGCAAGCAAAAACATTTTTATTCAAGCAAGCTTTTTAAATGCATGCAGGTCTGGTTTTATTAGGATGGTGGTGGTGGTTTAGATTATTTCTTAACCTTTGCATGTTTTACATTTTATATGTTTACAATTTTTAACTTTTTACTGTTTTAATTGGGCTACTTTAGTCGTTTTAAAAAATGTTGTTGTAACGTGTTTTTATATTGTGAGCCACCTTGGGTCCCTTTTTGGGAGAAAGGCAGGATAAAAATAAAATAAAGAATAAACATAAAGTAGGATGGCCACACCTGGCTCCGTGAGTCAACTGTTCCCTATGTGACCAGTAAATGTCATTCCCTGCTTAAGGGACGTGGTAGCTCTGAGGTCTATGGGAGAGTAAGCAGACCATTTGTTAATCAAGCTAGCTACCATCTTGGTGGGAGAGGAAGCAGAGCTTGCAAATGTTACTTTTTAAAAACTACAAATTGGAAGTCATTTTTGTAACACTGGCTGAAGTTAGGCAGAATCACAGGTTATTTATTTCAATAATGTTTCCAGCATAGTTAACATTAAAAATAAAAATGATGTTTCATCCCCTAAAGATATGGAACTGTTTATGTATGTGTGCATGTATTTAAGTATTTGTTTACTGCCTCCCAGCCTGCCAGTGTCCCCAAAGGGATTAACAGGAAATAAAAACAGATGCAACATATAAAACTATTATGTAAAAATAAACACAAACAACTTTATAAAAATAGGATTTTTAAAAAAAATAAACCGACAGGGAACTAAAACAATCAGATAAGCATACCTTCCAACATTTCGCAGAGGAAAGGCAAGACAACATTAGAGTATGGTCAAGATGGAAAACACAGAAGCTAGGAAAGACTCCAGTGGTTTGCTTTTGCTTGAGTCCACTGGGAAGAGTGAGATTTTACCTTCTCCTCTCCTCCCTGCTGATTCAACTGAGTGCAAACTACTTTTGAACTTTGAAGTTAGTTTGCAGCAACTGAAGTAAGCTGAGAACAAAGGGGCATCCTTTCAAATATTTAAACATGGCTATCTTGTTGCATCTTAACCTTCGCTTCTCCAGGCTGATCACACTCAGCTCCCACAGTCACTTGTCACAGGACATAGTTCCATTTTGGTCACCCTCCTCTAAATGCACCATTTTGATCATCCTCCTCTGAATGAGCTAGACACATTTAACCCATGTCTTTTTGACACTGATTTTTTCAGCTTATTTTTCGATAAATCAAATCTGAGCAAGTGTGAACCACATGTGAATCAGAATCGATTTAAATTTGCCCTTTGTCCATCTAGAGTGGGTCCATTTTGAATCAATTCATGCCTGAATGTGAACCACAAGTGGATTATTTTGGAGGGCAAAAATGTGATCGGGGCAAATGTAGTGGGAACTACGGTCCGCTGTTGAATTGATCCATCAATTCGGATCACACACTAACTTATGTGTAAGTGGGAATGGGGCTGTACCTGACTTTCTGGGAAGTACCTCTTCTTCCCAGAGTAGAAAATACAGGGGAATATGCCCATCATAAAAACGTATATATATTTATTGTTTATTGTTTATGTTTATATTTATTGCATTGCTTTATTGCTTTATTTTTATCCCACCTTTTCTCCTGCCACAGGATTGAAGGCAGCTTACAACCATTTTAAAACAATAGTACAAGTAAAAAGCTATTGATACAAAAGCTTAAACTTTGTGCGGAACTGCATTTTGCTCTGCATTCAGGTTATGTCGGCATTTCTGTTAATTGGCCAGAACTTGCTGTTTCCTGTCAGCCTTTAGTTTCACTGGGGAATGCCTTCAAAGAAACCATGGTCTGTCATTCCTATACCCTTGTGGGTACAGGCACTCACTAGAAATGCCCTCTGTGTGGCAAACTGCAGCCTCTTCTCTACCCCTTTCCACCCTCCACCCCCCACATCTGACCTAGATTACATCTGATTCATTTTCAAACCTTTTGGGGAAAAACAGTGGACTAACACACACTGGTTTCTATGTGCTGCAACACGTCTTCCCCCTTTATTATGTAAATTATGACTAAAGTGCTACACATGGAAGGGGGAGGAGGAAGAGTATCAAGGACAAAATTGCCAGAATCTGCTTCCCCTCCTTTCTGAAATAAGCCACTTATATTAAACAATTTTAAATGCCTAATAGCAGTATGTTTTTTAAAAAAGGTATCTAAGGAATTTTAATGTACATTTCTTTTCTCATATAGGACAACTGGTGCTTTCAGCAGGTTCCTGAGCTGTTGAAAGCTGAATGCATAATCAATGGGAGGTTTACAGCTAATCAGCTTGTATGGCAATGTGCTGGGCATGGAACAAAAGGGCACATCCCATCAGATCTGCTTCTGCCCAATAATGTTTATCTCAAACTGGAGAGGCCCCCCTGAAACTCCAAGAACACAGAGGTAGTTCACAGTCAGCAGCCAAGTTCCCTTGTTATTTCCCCCCATGCATTCTCCACTCTGCCTCTGCCAGCTAGGGTTGCCAGTCAGTGGCATCCCTATGGTTGGTGTCACCCAGTGTGATAACTCATGGCATCACCCCCATGGATTGGAAAGAGCTGCCAGGCAGCAGCCGTAGTACCAGATTTCTGTGGTCTCCCTTACCTACCCTTGCCTGGCTCACTTGCCCAGCTGCCCAGCCAGAGAAAGAAAGGGTGGGTGGCTGGTTGGAAGGGCAAGACAGTAGGAGGGAAGGGTGGGCAAGCAGCAAGAGTGAAGTGAGAGCAAGGCAACACTCTGCAATGATGGCATCCTCCTACTTTCCCATGCTCCTCCCTATCCCCTTTTGCAGAGGTGCCTTGGCTGATGGCAGTGGCATGGGAGGTTGGGTGAGACAACTTCACCAGGTGGTTTTTCCCTACTCTGAGCTGTCACCTGGTGCAGTCCACACTCCCCAGGCCCCCTAGTGATGCCTGTTGTCAGTTCAGAATTGTCCCATCTATACAGTAGTTACTGAATAAAGGTTTGCTGAGTTTTAACTACTGAAGCCTGAGTTTCTGAACTAGGTGAACTGCCGGGCTTGACAGGTACCTTGAAATCCCTGCTGCAGAACTCAAGTGCTACAGTTCAGGGTAGTGTAGTAGGACTATCCAGTAGAAAATTCCACATCCCTTCCCAAACTACAAATTCCAAGATTACAGGGACATCACTAGGTGGGAATAAAGGGATGCAGACTGCACCAGGTGACACCCTAACGGGGTGTGTGTATGTGACACCACTGCTCCACAAACATCTGCCTTTTAGCAGCAACAGGCTGTGGTGTTCACCTGCATTCCTTTAAAATGCTTGAACTCAATGGAAGAGTTGTTGTGAGTGGGGTGAGGCTTAGTGGGAGAAGAAAGGAGAGCCTCTATGGATTTTTTTAAAAAAAATTGAAATTGTATTTTTTTAAAAAAATCATTTTTTAAAAAATCATTATTATTATTTTTAAAAAATCATTATTATTTTTTAAAAACTATTTTTTTAAAAAAATCATTTTTTTTAAAAAAAATAACATCTTACCAAATTTTTACTTTAACCACATGAAACTGTGCACAAGAATACTTAGGAGGAGCTCCATCAGATATGTGATACATAGCCATGAATGTCAATTGTGATAAGGTACAGCAGGGGATCTAATTCTAGAAGACCTCCCAATGTGTATCAGAATACATTGCATGTCAGAATACATTTCACATTGGGACACATTAAGCATAAGGACTGTTATACTGCAGACACACTACACCACCACCACCACCACCACCACCATCACCATCATCATATTTATTTCTACCCTGCTTTTCCCCAAAATTGGGATTCAAAGTGGCTTACAGCCTAAAAACACAGTACAGTTGTCTCTCTGTTTTTGCAGACTCCGAGTCTGCATCCGTTGCCTATTCGGGGGTGGCAAACAGAGGGGGACAAAATGAGGCATGTGCCCATGGCTCATGACCCCTGGTACCCCTGGGTGTGCACCACAATTCAAGCCAATGGGGCTTGAATAGTGGCAATTTTTCATTTTCACAGGGATGGGTATGAAACTGCAAAAACGGAGGGGTGACTGTACAATTAAAAATTTACAACAGTGAAATTAACATGGAATGAAACTATTACAATGTTAAAAATAGAGCAGACAGTACAGGTTCCCTTTGTGCAATTGCCCTAGAGATACAGCTTTGTCTCTGCCCCCCTTTTGAAAATATGAGCATTTTGCAACATTACAATTCACCTTTACATGATCGCAAGCCAGTTTGCAATGACATAAATACCCAACAGGATGCAGTCATTGTTTCAAACTGTTCTTCATTGGTTCTATTGTATGCTGCCCTGAGACCCACAGATATATTTATGTATTTATAAATGGATCTTAAATAATAATAATAATAATAATAATAATAATAATAATAATAATTTTTTATTTCTATACCGCTATTCCAGCGATCACAGCAGTGTACATCAAAGAGTAAGACAATTAAAACATCAGCATGACAATAATACAAAGTTAACAATTAAAAACAGTAAAAACCAACAACACCCTATACAAGTGGCTGTGTAGAATGGAATATACAAAAACATTGCCAAGGGGAAGAGAATGACCACAAGGCTCACGGGGAGAAAGCCTGGCGGAACAAAAAAGTCTTCAAGTTCTTCTTCATTTAGATGTATTTATTTACATCTTTCAATTTAAATATAAAGATTTAAACACAAGGTGATTCCAAAAGGATGGGGAAAAAGTAAAGGTTATGCACCTTTCTTTTTGAATCACCCCAATCATAAACAAATAGGGAGAGAGGAAAATTTTGTAAATAAAATAATAATAATAAAAAACATTGACAGGCATGGCTTATTGGAGGGCCCCCGTGCCATTAAAGGGTGATTCAAGAAGGTGGCCTGAAGATCAAAATGGGAATGTAAAACGGCATTTCCTACATCATGCCACTGCAAAGTTTTCTCTGACTACCTGCTGATTGGAAGACATTCAGAGTTTTTTATTCCTGAAGGGTTGCTGCGTATGTCATATCTAGTTCATGTTACATACATCTTCAAGCAGCGTTTGATCTACGCAGCTTCATTTTTCTCCCCTCAGCTTGTTAATGGCGGCATGTCGTTCTTTTAAAAAGCTTTTTCCTTTCCTTTCTTTCTTTCTTTTTGCTTTTTTTTTAAGTGAAGGGATTAAAGAAATGATTTTTTTTAAAAATGGAAGAAAGAGAGAAAGAAAAAGAGACCTGGCTTCTAACACCAGACAGAATCCTTCTTCTCAGCTGAAACAATTCTATGCAGATGGAGACATTAAACCCTGCAGGACTTTGAACTTTTTAAGGGCTGCCCTTTAGTTTGCTTTGAATCCACGACAGAACCTAAATCCTTCAAAAACTCCTCTCTTTGGAAGCTTCAAACCAAGAGCAGAAAACACACACACACACACACACACACACACACACCTCTCTTACGGGAGGAAAGGCTCTTGCTGCAATTGAAGGTTGCTTTTTTTAAAAAAAACTATTCACTTTTATTGCTTGATATGATTAGAGAAGGGAGTGGGAAAAAGAAATTCAGGGCACCGTTGAACCGGTGCATGTGGCACTCGAAGAACCTAATTAATTGTTTAGATGTGAGCGAAAATAAATGAATGCAGCCATGCAAAAGACAAACAAAACACTTTAGCAATAAAGCCATACATTGGCACACAAATTAATGATGGCTCCTAATGAGGAAGGGTGGGTGGGAAAACACACATCTGATGCTGGAACAAACAATGCTCAAAAGTTTTAGTGAGCTCCGAGCGCCATTCGTTTTTGCTAGCAGGCTAGGCTCTGCTTAAAAAGCCTGAACATGCTGCCGAGCATCTATGGAAAGGCTCTATGGAACACATTTCATTCCTCCTTTAATGGAATCATTCTAAATAAAACAAATAAAATATAAATAAATGCAATGGATATGTGACTAGCATTTTACAAATTGATGGACTGCGAGTGTGATAGGGCAGTGAATGGCTGGTTTGTGCCAGAGTGACAAGGTGCAACTACACTGTAAAATAATACAGTTTGACACCATTTTAAATGTCAGCCTTTCCTGCCAAAATGTGCCAGTGCATCACAAAACTGCAAACCCCAAGATTTAGTGGATGGAGCCATGGCTGTTAAAGGGGTGTCAAACTGTATTATTTCTGCAGTGTGGATAAGCAGGGTTCCTTCCACATTACCTAATTGCAGCACAATAATTCCATGTTGAATGTCCTAGCTGCCTCCTGTGAAATCTTGGGGAGAAACTAAATAGCTACATGTGTGTGTATGCATCTTTGAATCATCTGTTGACTTATGGAGACCTCATGTATTTCTTAGGGTTTTCTTAACCAAGGAAGATGCAGAGGTGGCTTGTCATTTTCTTTCCTCTGAAATATAGCCTACAGCCTGTGGGGTTTCTTGGCAGTTTCCTATCCAGGTACTAACCATGGTTAGAACTGCTTAGTTTCCAAGATCAGACAGGATCCGATGCCTTCAGGTTATTTAGATCTAAATATCTCTCCCTAAACTGCAAATCCCAGGATTCCCTGGAAAGGAACCATGACAATTAATTAAGATCATAGTGCTATGACTGTATAGTGTGGAAGGGCTGAAGAGCTAGGTTGGAGGAAGAATAATAATTGCTCTGTTTCCTATTGGCATAGTTGCTACGATGTCAAAACAGCTCAGTGCAGCTGTAAGCTACTGATCATTTATTTATCACAACTATTTCCATCCCATTTTTCCTTTTTTTTTAAAAAAAAAAATAAAGTTGATGAGCTCAATGTAGCTTACAAAATAAGGTAGAATGGCAAAAACAACAGAAACAGGAAAAATAGAAATGCTTCTAACAAATGCAAGGCTTGTTTCTTTTTGTGTGTGTTGGGGGGAGGGGAATAAAAGGACAAAGAAATTCAAGATTAAAAATGGGCAAATCAAGAAATTAACCACTTGTCAAAAATGTCAGATTTAAAATGGAGGAATGAGCCTTTCTTCATTATTAGAAGGACATTTTCTTCCTTAAGAAGTTTGTATATATTAATGTATATCCTACATTTCTCCTGTGATGTGACCCAGTTTACATGTGGCAAAAAAAGTTTGTGTACAGTGGGACCGCCGCATACGCGGACTTTTTTTAAGCGGCTTTGAGCGTACGTGCTCAAGCCGCTGGGCGCGCGCGGGGCAGAAGAGGCCGCACGTCCCATTCAGTTGAATGGGCACACGCGCCCGTTGTGCCCCGCGTGCGCCCGTTGCGCCCCACGCACCTCCGCGCCGCCGTGCACAAGCCCCATTGTTTACAATGGGGCTCGAGCATAGGAGGAAATTGCCATACGCGGCGGGATCTGGAACGGATCCCCCACATATGGCGAGGTTCCACTGTATATTGAACCATCAGAAAGCACTATCTCAGCCCGCATGAAAAAAGTTTGGGATTTTGGAGTATTTCAGATTTTAGAATTCCAGAATTCCCAAAGTCCTCCATTCTGTCAAGGGGGATTCTGGAAATTTTAGGGAAAGAAATTCCAGGCTTTGCCTAGACTAATTCACCTGATATTGCTGCTTGCACACTATCCTGGTGCAAATAACACCACTAAGAGGAAAGCTTTCACCAATAGAGACTTGCCTCTTGAAGCAAGTAACTGGTAGACCACCGTTAATGAAATAGATGTGTTCCTGACCATGACTTCTTTAACTGATGATAAAGTTATAACACCACGCCCCATGTCTCCAGATGATCTCAGCCAGCAGCTTCATGTAATTGTTGAACAGCATTGGGGACAGAATCACGCCTTGAGGGACGCCTGACCTGAGCTCGCTCTTGGCCGAATAACTGTCTCTAAGTGATACCACCTGGAATCTTCCCGAGAAATAGGATCAGAACCACTGCAAAGCAGAGCCTCCAATTCCTAACTCTCTCAGGTGTTCCAGAAGCATATCATGGTCAATGGTATTGAAGGCCACTGAGAAGTCTAAGAGCACCAGCAGAGTCACACTTTCCCTGTCGGTGCCCAGACAGAGATCATCGACTAAGGTGACCAAGGCCATCTCAACTCTGTGGCCCACCCTAAATCCAATTTGAAATGGATCTAGAAAATCCGTTTCTTCCAAGACTGCTTGGAGTTGAATGGCAACTGCCCTCTCAATTGCCTTGCCTAAGAATGGTAACAATGAAACAGACCTATAGTTGTTTCTGTCCAGGGGGTCAAGGGTAGGCTTATTTAGAAGTGCTTTAACCACTACCTCCTTAAGGCAGGGTGGGAGGTAGCATTCCCTAAAGGAAGCATTAATTATGTTCTGCAGTAATAACTTGATGGTGTCACCCCTTGGATGGCTAGCCAGAACGAGTAAGGATCGAGAGAGCAAGTCACCTTTTTCATACAACCAAGAAGTTTGCCCACATCCTTGGTACTAACCAACTCAAATTGATCCAGAATAACAGTATAGGTGGGGGCACTTGATACCTCTCCTAACAACTCTGTTTTAAAATTGGCATCTTATCTGAGAGATTTTGTCTGTGAAGTGCTTATTAAATGCTTCACAGCAGACTTTTGTCAGTTCTAACAAAGGATTCAGGGTGGGTAGTAATTGAGTTAAATCCCTAAATCCCTAAATCCCTTGGGAGCGATAGTGTCTATAGCCTTGATGAGATTGTTGTTCCAAGTGTTAATCAAGGCTTCAACAGTATTGCCGATACTACCAGCCATTAAACTCTCTAGGGCCTCTTGGAACCTAGTGGGTTCCATCAGCCTTTGAGGGCGGAACATACAAAGAGGTCCTCCACCCCCGATGGGGGGGAAATAGTGGTCTTCAGCCCAACCTTCACCAGGAAATGATCCGTCCATGACAATGCGGAGATATTAACTACCTCCGCCCATGGATATGCCTCCTCCGTACAGAAGACCGCATTGCGAGTATGACCTGTGCAATGCATGGGTTCAGAGACTATCTGGGAAAGGCCCATGTTTGTCATGGTGACCATGAACTCCTGAGCTGCGCCAGATATAGGACCAACTAAAAAGCACAAAATACACCATGCAAGCTTTTGAAGCTACAATGGTTTCTTCATCAGGCAAAGATGTTTAAAAACACACAGGGGAAGAAAAGTGATGATGTTAGAGTCACAGGCCTACATTTCGTCGCAGATGTGACTTCTACTTTCAGTTAAAATAGCCTGGAGGGATATCAGTGTTGGTTTTGTTTCTCAAGACCTCTTTCACCATCTGCCCAGTGCCAACGCTGCTAAAAAAAACACCCCTTCCATCCAAATAAAGAATGAGAAGGCAAGGAGAGCTGGTGTAAAAAGATGTAACAAGGGACTTCTTTGACAGGTCTATCTGCACTGCAAAAATAATTCAGTGTGACACTGCTTTAACTGCCATGGCTCAATGCTAGGAAATCCTAGGATTTGCAGTTTTGTGAGTTATTTAGCCTTTTCTGTTAAAAACATCTGGTGCCAGAACAAACTACAAATCCCATGATCCATAGCACTGAGTCATGGCAGTTAAAGCAGTGTCAACATGCATTATTTCTCCATTGCAGATTAGACCTCAGAGGCTTTGTTAACTAAGGTATCCCTGCATCAAGTTGGACAATTATTTTCATTGCCACCATTGCGGGGGATGCAGGGAGGTAAACTCTTTCTTCACCCTCTTTGGGTATGCTACTGCTTTCCAAGTCCTTTTTGCATTTTTAAAACATTTTAGAAACACAATTAATGTCATGTTGGATTCAAGTCTAGTTTGGCCTTAAGCTAAATGCAAATGAAAACTGAACTCTCACTTCTGCACAAGTTCAGAAAGCCTTAACTATAATTTGGGTCTGTTAAAAAAAATCATAATCATGATCTCACAATAACAACACCTTCCTAGGTGAAGGTTAACATATTTGTCATTTGGGGCGACAGACACTTGTTCTGACACGTCTCAGCTATTTTTTTTTTTACAATGTGCGATGTGCTAAAGCAGGTTTTAACAATAAACAACACCAAAAACGTAAGAACACCATAAAAATCTATCCTGCTTTATTACAACAGCTATTGCTCCTTCTAGCAAGATTGCTCAGAAAAGGTGAGAAAGATACTCCTCCCCTCTTTGAATCCCAGATCTTCAATAATTTAAAAACCTAAAATATTTTTTCTTTGGACCTCCATCTAAGAGCCTAATCAAGAGGGGTTCAATCTAATAAGGCAGTCTTCCTCAAACCTGTGCTGCCCAGAAAGCTTAGATTACAGTCCCCATCATCCACAGTCAACATGTTAGCCTCATTGACTAGGGACACAGAGTTACAGTTCAACACACTTTGAAGTCGCCATATTAGGAAAGGTGGCAACTGAGCATGGTGGCAAATTGTTAGGGGTTATTATGGGAATTATAGTCCATACCTTACAGACTGTAAACTGCTTAGAGAGTGCTGTGTTCACTGATAAGCGGTAAAGAAACGTACATGCCATTGCTATTGCTATACCTTGTAGACAGCCAAAAGTTTTCCACCCCAGCAGTATCTTGGGACTCTGCAGTGATGTTCATTTCCTTCAACAGGATAATAATACCTAGGATTGTTTTTAGACTGCTTTAATGAGTTTTTAAAGAGAATTTTAATGTGTTTCTAAAAACATTTTTATTGTTGTTTTGTTTTAATTGGTTTTTATTTGTTCATCGCCTCGGGAGGTGATACAGAAATATTTTAAATAAAAAGAAATCTATTTCAATTAGGGATGTTAAGAATATTTCACAAAATTTTCTTGTCCTTGATCGTACAGAGTGACATAGTGCAAGACTCCACAGAGCAAAATAGTTAACTGACAAAGTCCCTATCACAACGGTTCTAAAACAGCCTTTAGATTCAAAGTCACTAAGGGGCTTTTACAGCCAAATCAGGGACGCAGCAGCTCTACACTACGGCCCTAATCTGGCCTTTGCAGGGTGCAAAAAGGAGCCACAAAAAGTGGTTCCTTTTTGCATCCTGAAAAGGACACGATAGCTATGCCTTTATGGTGCTCTTTCGGCACTGCATTTTGCCAGAGGAGCACCATGATTTTGTGTGCTGTGTGGTGTGGCGTGAGGCGTCATGCCATCCTGGAGGCAGAGCCGGGGCATACAATGTGTAGACGCTATGCCCAAACTCCACCTCCAACCCATCCCAAACTGCTGGTCTGCACAGGGCCCAAGTTCAGAAATAACTTTAAAAAGTTTACACTAACAAAAAATACAGTAACTTTGTTCCCATGCATTTACATACCAACCAACTGTCCTAATTAGGCAAGGAAAATCAAGATTAATCTCCTGCTGTCCCACTTTTTCAGCTGCTTTTAAAATGTCCCAGGTTCTCTTTCCTCTTCCTGCTTTCCCCCTTTCACCTCAGATGAGTAGTTTGCATCAATACACAAGTACTTTGCATTCAATTAGATCAACAGGGAAAGAGGGGGCTGCTTTTCCCAGTAGCAATAGCAAGTACATTTCTATACCAATTATCAGTGCACTTAAGCATTCCCTAAGTGGTTTACAATGTGTAAGCTAATTGCCCCCAACAACCTGGGTACTCATTTTTGCAACCTTGGAAGGATGTCAGGCTGAGTCGCCCCTGAATCCTTGGCTAATATTGAACTCACAACCCTGTGGATTGAGAGTGAGTAGCTGCAGTACAGGCATTTAACCGCTGCACCCCCAGTAGGTTCAGGCAAAAGCAAACTGCTGCAACACCTCCCACCATGAGAGTTCTTCCTCAAAAACATTTGCCATCTGGAGAGCTTCTGTGCTGTAATAGTTTGAGCACTGAACTACAACTTTGGAGATTAGGGTTCGATTGCCTGCTCAGCCTGTAAAACCCATTGGGTAACCTTGGGCAAGTAATATTCTCTCACCCCCCCCCCCCATAACCCATGATACATTCACTCTAGGGTCACCATGAGTTGAAAACGACTTGAAGGCACACAGTAACAACAATGAATCTTGATCACATGTGTCCTAGTTTTAATCTATGAAATGTTGGAGGGCTTGCATTTGCACTACCTTTGAAATGTTATACAATATTGTTATGCTCTCATCACAGGAAAGGAAACTCATTACAGATAACTTGTAATCTTTTTTGTATTTCTAAGCTCTGCTTAGCATTTTTAATAGGCCCTTGAAACTTTATGATGGGAATAGTTCTTGTTTCTCATTCCTTGCCCCTAATGGGACATGGTGGGACAAGAGGTACACAGATCCAATGAACCTGTGCCTCAGGCCTCCTAGGTAGTGTTCCTCCCAAAGCTATGAATTCGGGGCTGAATATGCTTGTGAGCTCAGCTGCATTTTCAGCATCAAATAACCCTGGCTGAAGATCTGGCCTAAACTGCCATAGCTCCAACTGCGCTCACAGTTGGATGCACCGAACAGGGAAAGATGTCTAAATAAACAAAAAACTCTTTTAGAGTTGCAGAAGGATAAACATGTACTGACAGATGTGGCTTCCCTTTTACTGTTGCTGTTAACACCTATATTGTTGTTGTACCATGGACCACCAGTTCCTCTAACCGAAATTGGATCAGCATTGATCCAACCAGCTTACTGGGATAACTGACCCATTGATTCATGTTACACAGAAACCAGGTGTATGATGATCCCGAGAGAAAGAAGAATGTTGCGAGTAGAAGACAAAAGCTTTCAAAGGCCCCTGCTCTTTCCCTGACTACAGCTGCTGCCACACTGCAAAATTAACGTAGTTTGCCAATGCTTTAACTGCCATGGCTCAATGCTATGGACTCCTGGGATTTGTAGTTTGTTGTGACACCAGAGTTCTCTGACAGAGAAGGCTAGATATCTCTAAAAACCCTACAAATCCCAATGTCCATAGCATTGAGCCATGGCAGTCAAAGCCATGTCATAGTATATAAATTCTGCAGTGTAGATGCATCCCTAAAGGCTATCCTAGAGATGAAAGGAAAAAAAATCCTAAGAGATAAGTCCATTTTTCACAAAGAAATGGAATCTTGATAGTTACTGAATGGTAACTACCTTTTGTCAAAACCCAAAGAAGATAAAATAACCCCTTTTGTTTCATAAGAAGAATATATATTTTAATATGAAAACCGCTATGTATAAAAAAGCCTTTGATCTGCCTTTTTAATATACATCTTTTAAATGTTTTGTATTTTCTTCTTCTTCTTTTTTTCTACTCAAGTTTAACTCTCTTAGCCCTGTCTGTGTTTTACCAGCTGTAGAAAAGTTGGCAATACTTCCTCTTTGATTATATCTTTCCCTCGACAGTAAAAGGAGGGGAAGGATATGGGCAGGTGTATATCTGAATTATGATTTTTTCCGAATGTCATAACGAGAGGCTTTCCTGATATTGGAAATCCTAAGCTCTGATCCACCAAGCTGATGCAAATGAGAGCACATCATCATTTTTCTAATTTCATCAGTCTTAAAAGAAAATAAGCTTTCTGTGTGCAACAGCAGGTTCCAGATTAGTTCAGCTGAGCTCATTGCCATAAAACTAAATATCTATCAAGCCCAGTATAAAGTCACAAACCACTTATGAATGTCAACAACATTCTGATATAACAAAGACAAACACATGACCATTTATATAATAACCACTGATGTGCAAAAATATTTTCCAGTCTTTTATTCAGTTCATCCTCAGAACCAAAATTTAAGGCAGGTTTCTCCTTGTCCGTCATTTTCAATGGGATGTGTGTGCCTAAAGTGCCTTCCAAAGGCCTACTGAAATGAATGGAGAGTCCTGGTGACACAGCGCTTAAATGCCTGTACTACAGCCACTCATCCACAAAGTGCAAGTTTGCAAGTTCAGTCCCAGACAAGGGCTCAAGCTTGACTCAGGCTTCCATCCTTCCAAGGATGCTAAAAGGAATATCCAGCTTGTTGGGGGAAATTAGCTTACACATTGTAAACCGCTTAGAGGGTGCTTCTAGAGGAAGGCTCATTTCTAGTGCCAATCTGCCCGAAATTTTAGTGTATTCATATTGGACAGTTTTAAATTTTTGGATGTTTAATCTTTTTTTAGGGGTTGATCCTTGTTTTTATTATTAGGGAGAGAGGTCGGGTTTGGGGGTTCTTAAATTGTAATTTTTAACTGTTTGTTGTTTTATTTATACTGTTGGGATCTGCTTTGATTCCTTTATGAAAAAGCGGAATACAAATAAATATTATTGTTATTAATATGGTAAGTGGTATAGAAATGTACTTGCTATTGCTACTTGCTATAGACTGATGGTCATCAAGGCTAATGTCATAAATTCATAGACTTATAGAATTGCATGGTATTATGATTATTATAGTTTATTTTTATAGCACTGTAAATGTACACAGCGCTGTTCATACAAATGATCAAATCAATAAAAATGAAACTTGAACATAAAGGGACACTGAGCTCCTGTCAGTGAAGAAATCTAAGCAAAAACTGATAATCTACACCATAATACCAGAGAGGTGACCATTCAACTTCTTCAGCTGAACAGATTGCTTAAAAACATACAAACTCTATCTTGCTCAAATCCCACATTGGATTTATATAGAATCATGGTATTATTTTTTCTCCACTTTGAGCACGGTTTGTGCCATTCCACTTTGTAAAGCTAACTCTCTCTCTCTCTCTCTCTCTCTCTCTCTCATACACACACACACACACACACACACACACACACACACAATAAACACAACAGGGATTGAAAGAATGATCACCAAAGAGATTAGTGCACAGCTAAAAAAAAGCGACTTACCGCTACCAAATTGAATTTGAATTCAGGATACATCCGGATTTTATTGCATGGATTGTTGTAGCTGACGGTCGGGCAGGTGCATCCCAGGTAACATCCAGCTAGAATCCGAGCTCGACTGACCAATTTGCAAAGCTGAGAAGCTCCCGGCTTTCAAAAGAGGCCAGCTGAACTCAGATTCTAGCCGGATGTTACCCTGGATGCACCTGCCCGGTGGTGTCAGCAGCAAAAATTCATGTGATAAAATCCTGATGTATCCCAAATTCGAACTGAATTCAGCAGTGGTAAATTACTTTTTTTTTTAGCTGTGTGCTAATCTCCTAAAACACAAACAATCCATGAAGTTTTACTGGCTTGTGCAACAAAGCAACAGTTATTTTCTATAGAAATGTGCTAAAGCCAGCCTTGGAAAAGACAAAATCACTCCAGGCTCAACACAATAAATTCCTGAAATCTTTGCCATGCGGAAAATCTCTCCTCCATTTGTCTCCCATTTATCACACAAGGAGAAACCAATTCAAAATTGGCATGCCTCTTTTGAAACCATTGAAGGCTGCATCCACGTTGCATAAATAATCCAGTTTTACACCACTTTAATTGTCATGATTCAATGCTATGGGATGCTGGAAATTGTAGTTTTGTGAGATATTTAGCCTAATCTGTCAGAGAGAATTCCACAGCACTGAGCCATGGGAATTAAAGTGTTTTCAAACTGGATTATTTTTCCAGTGTGGACGCTCTGTGCACTAGTAAGTGAAAGACAGGCTTTCAGAAACAGCTTTCATAGTACTTGCCTCATCCATTGTCAAAATATACTCTCAGATTAAATGCTTTTCCAAAGCCAAGATAATCATCAGGGAAAGGAGTGGTCAGGGACCCTAAGAACTATTCAGGTTCTATTATTGATAGTCAGATTCACACATGTACATAGAATTGCACTGGTAGAGAAGTATGTTCTTGTCTTTTTCGCCAGGCAGCAAAATGTCTTGAGCCAGGCCTGCAGCACTGTATCCCTAGACCAAAGCTCAGCAATCAGAGATACAAAGTCTAAGACATTCACATGCATAAATCAAGTCCTTTGTACCCTCCAACATTTCATGTGTGGACATCAGTGGCCAAGCAACATTGAAGTGTGTCAATATGGCAAAGGTTATTAATGAGGAAGAGCACATAAACTAGGAGTGGGTGCAACAGTTGTTGCCTGACCCAAGAAGGAAGGGCAACAGTTCACCCTCCTTTCTTCCCACTTCCAGCTGCATTAATTCAGTGCATTTTTGCAGTTTGAACTCAGTTTGTAGCATTTGAAGTATGCAGTGGACAAAGAAGGGAAGGTGAAAGAGGAGGGGAAAAGTTGCTGGAAAGCTGGGAAAACAGAAGATTAATTGGGACTGTTCCTGCAACACTGAATACCAGCCAATAATAACAGTAATAACAACATCATGCGTGAGGATGGATTCAAATTCAGAATCTTGATGCTCAAATACTAATTGCAGACATGCAATTATCAGCTCCTCAATGGCTGAAATTATGAGACTTCAAAGTATGTAGCAACTGGAGATGCTGTCAAATGTGCAAAGTTAAATACACAATCCTTTCCCACAAAATATTAATTTCTTCCAGCAGGGGTCGGCTCCTGCAACATGCATGGACAATGGCATTTTTCTCCTTTAAATAAAGAACTGGCTGTGTTTTTTGTCATACTTAAAGTCCTTAAAGTATTTAGCCTGACTACATCTGTGAATGAAGACATTAAAAAATCCATTATGTTTTCAACCTTGGTTAATAATAAGGCTATTTTTCCACCCACTTGCTAGCCCAGCTGTAATGTTTTTGGCCTCAAGTGGGAGGCAATGTGGAACAAGGATTAGGAAGATAAATGATATACAACATACAGTGCCAGTTCACATAAAATATTAGCAGATTGGAAATGACTGTTTACTGTCTCACTGACTACATGATGACTTGTGTGTCTCCCAGAGAACATACAGAAAGCTGTCTTTCTCTCTGCCAATACGGCCTAACAGATTGCACCTGAGTAATGACAAATTAATTTTGAGATAATTTTTGAGAGATGTGTGCTTGTGCATAAACATGTGCATTCATATCACCCAGACAAGCTATTAGGTGGAATTTCCCTTTGCTTTGTATTATTTTAATGTGACACAAATGAAGACCCCTTCATTCATCAACATTAGTGGAAATTATTTTGGATCACTGAATTTTTATTTCTAAAGAGGGTGACTTTTTTGGGGGGGGGGAGGGAATGCTTAACAGGGCTAAATAACAGGGCAGGATATAAATACCTAAATAAATAAATAAATAAAAATAAATTATTCAGGAAATCAGCATGGCTGGTCCACATCTGGATATGCACAAGATGTTTAGATGCCACCTTTTCCATGACATCTTCCCAAAGGTGCCACAGGTCCAGCCATCCTGGCATGGTGACATTCCTGGTGGCATTAAATCCCTACTTTTCCCCTTCAGATTAAAGCCGTGAAGTCTCAGATTCTGCTTCATTCCTGTATTTTGTTTCAACATCTCAATGTGAAAAGTAGGTAAGAACATTTTATTTGGCCCATGTAGACCTGCCCTTGGAATGATTATTGATGAAAGCTAAGGAAGAAAGACCAAAAGCAGGGTTACAGCTGAACATTATGAAAACAGTGATCACAGAGGATTCACATAATTGTGAAGTGGATGATGAAGGCATCAAATTGTTAAGATTTTCAATACCATGGCTGAGTCTTAAATCAAAATGGAGACTGTAGTCAAGAAATCAGAAGAAGACTAGCATTTAGGAGAGGAGCTATGAAGGAACTAAATATCCTCAAGTGTAAAATACCTAATTAAATTACAAAATCAGGGTCATCTATGCTATCTGCATATATACACAGATGCGAAAGCTGGACAGTGAGGAAAGCTGACAAGAAACAACTCATTTAAATTGTGGTGCTAGAGGGAAATTATGGGGCATGAACTGAACAAATCAAGCCTGATCTCTTCCTAGAAGCCAAAATGACTTAAACAGGCTATTGTGCTTCAGATACATTATGAGACGACATGACACATTGTGAAAGATGATAATGTTCGGTAAAGTGGGAATCACTTGGAAAAGAGGGACACCACATTACAGTTTGATAGACTCAGTCAAGGAAGCTACTGCCCTGAGGTTGCAAGGCCTGAGCAGGGCTGTTAATAACAGAGTGTCTTAGAGGTCTTTCATTCATATGGTTGCCATTAAGTTGAAGTCAACTTGATGGCAATTGTCATATCGATCTACCTGGATGAGGGATTAAAAAGAAGAGAAGACACAATCTATGGGGGGACAGTCATCATTAAAAGATAACTCACTATACAGAGGCAGATGCTTTGGGGACTATAAGAGCAAAGAATAACCTTTGGGATGTGAATATCAAGAGAATCTAACTGGAACTATGGCCCACCCAAAAAAGACATTTGCACCAAATACTGAATCATTTTAGTATTGGAAAGATTGCTGTGTGTGTGTGGTATGTGCATACTCTGATCTATTCAGTAATTTTTCTAACCCTGGATGATTTCCATGCAGATTTTCTCTAACATCCTCCCAGGGTTCCAAGTTTACCAGTTATGGTGGTTTTAGTCTTCATGAACATCTGAGTGCTCTGAGGATCAGCTTCTGTCCTGTCTATTCTTGGCAGACAGTGAGGTCATCATCCCAATGGAAGGCATCATCTGAAACAGATGCTTCTCAGCACTCACTCTCTTCTTGCCCCAGGAGGCTGTTGAAGAAAAAATACTGTACAACTCACTAATTTGAAATGCTTGCAGGCAGGCTCCATTGCAGATCAAGTGGCACCCATCTTTTTCACAAGCTCCTCTTTCCCAAAAGTGTTTTCCAACTTGAGGCCTCTACGCTTGTTTCCTCAACATCAGTGGCCTCTCTAAGTCCTACAGTTTTGCCTGTTTAGCTGCTCCTAAACATTCTAGATTTCTCCTCATATACAGACATGTATCTACATGTACACATATATAAAAATAAAACTGAAATATGGGCAGGAGCCATAACATGGTAGTGATACATCACATGCTTTGCACATAGGAAGTCCAAGGTTAAAACCCTGACATCTCAAGTTAAAACTGGAATGGGGAAAGGTGAATTTTCAGGTGTTGTCAGAGAGAAATACAGTGGAACCTCGCCATACGCGGGGGATCTGTTCCGGATCCCGCCGCGTATGGCGATTTCCGCCTCGTGCACGGCGGTGCAGAGGTGCGCGGGGCGCAACGGGCGCGTGCACCCATTCAACTGAATGGGATGTGCCGCCTGTTATGCCCCGCGCGCGCCCAGCGGCTTAAGCGCGTGAGCTCAAAGCCGCTTATAAAAAGGCCGCGTATGCGGAGGCCCCACTGTACCTATAATCTCTCATCACTAACTATTTTGTCTTAATAAATTTGCCTATTTTTTCCTTTGGAATGACTGCTGCAATGCGAATGAATGTTACAATTTGAATGTAATGCTTCTCTTTCCAATTAGACAAATTGGCAAATTGATACAGCTTTTGCTACTGTCTCTAAAGAATTCAGGGGAAGCCTAGGGAAAGAAAAAAAAATGCATCTTTTTCTGGCATTCCGAGGTGAGGAATTAATTTTATTGTTGTTGTTGTTGTTATTATTATTATTATTATTATTATTATTATTATTATTATTATCTGTGTATGAGGCATTCTGGGGTGCCAGGGGAGTGGGATACAGGCTACAGAGATGGCACTAGCTTGCATTTTGGGGTTGAAAATGGGGCCAAGGGCAGATCATAACCTACAACACTGACCCAAATGCCCACAACACACACATACAGACACACACACCAGAGGTTTTTAAATTTGACAAGTGGTGCCTGGTCCTTTAAAAAAAAAGGAGGGGTAGAAAGCACACTTCTGATGCCCCAATCAGTGCTGGAAACGTCACCTATGACCATCGCGGAACTAACTTTGATTGACAGCCAGGCACCTTCACCTTAAACCCGAATTCTCCAAGAGGGCATTCATGTTAAAATGCCTGATTGGTAGTCAGCACTTGCTTCCGGCGAGATTCGGGAGGGAGCCCCCCGAATTTGACCAGTTCGTTCCAGAGCAATGCTGCCAGTGTGAATGAGGCCATAATCTAGCAATCCAAAATAGACTTTTTTGCATTACTCCTTACGAATATGTAGGAATTTCACAAGCCAGGGTGAGAGAACCTTAGGAATGAAATGGAGATCATTAAAATATTAGACGTCTAGGATGAAAGCAACTTTCAAAATGCCATCCAGCTAAGAAGAAAGTAAAAGCAGTACACACACAAACTGTTTCTTCGGTTTAGAACTTCAAGGGAAGTTTGCTTCCATTTGAAAAAAAAAAGCCTTTGTTGAAGAACATTTTGCCTTTACATTAGTGTTCCTTCTCTCTTGATCCTCAGAAAATATAGCACTTAATTACTTTAATAGATAGGAAGAAGCAAACAGCGTTGTTATTTATGCAGTGATGTGCCACCCTTACTGAGCATGGTGCTTGAAAGGCAACAAATAAAATATCAGTTGTCTAAAATTTGGTGATTAACATCCATTTAAAAAATTGGAGGAAATAGAAATCTTGTGGACATGAAGGACCTGGGGTAACCTTCTAGAATTAGATCTCAATACAAAAAGAGAAACAAATGGATCCTTGAGCGGATAAAGCCAGAAATTTCCTTGGAAGCGAAGATGATTGAACTGAGACTGTCAAACCTTAGCCACATCATGAGAAGGCATGATTCACTAGAAAAGACTAGGAAAGATACAGGGCAGCAGAAAGAGAAGAAAGACCACAGTAGATGGCTAGACTCAATGAGATAGATCAGAGGCATGGATTTGCAGGAACTAAGCAAAGAACTAAAGGACAGAGAGTATTGGAGATGTCTCATCCACAAGGTCAGCATGAGTTGGGGCTGACTTGAGTGCAGTTAACAACAACATCTTATAATTGGAAAATGTTGGCCTAAATCCTGTTAGACCTGACAAGAGTAGACCCACTGAATCAATGAGATTTAGCTTTGTGCAACACACCATCCAACATTCAATCAAATGGGTCTACTCTAATTGGGACTAAACAACCAGCAATCACAGATTTTGTTTTGTTTTGCATTGGACACATTTTAAAATTCTAGGATTGCATTTGGAGGTATGTGGAAACTGGGCAAGATACACACACAGTGTTTCACCTACTAGAAGCATCAGTAAGATATGCTATGTAATTGGTTAAGAAGCATAGTAATATTTTTTCTTTCCGTCTCTTCTCAGTGGACTCTGCTGCAGATGCTAACCAATGCCTGTATTTGAGAGGCTTCCCCTTGCAAACATGTACATATGATGGAATCTCCAGAATGTCAGTTTAATGGCCAACATTATGTAGTTGCCCAAGTACATGATTTATTTTATGCCTGATACAAATTTACTGGGGATTTTATATACTCATAATCCCATTGTAATGGCAGTTGCACAGATGGGCAGAGAACAGACATCAGACATAATACAGTTGGATATGTCAGACAGCTCCAGAATATTTTCCCCACAGAAATTTCATAGGTTTTTCACAGCCATTGTAAGACTCAAAACAATGGATGATCACAATTTGGAGCCATGGAACAACAGCATAATCAGTGTGCCCTTGAATAAAGGATTTGCTTTGTTTCTCCTTAAGAAAGTGAAAACAGCAGCATAATTTCGAGCAGGCCCAGCAAACTACAGGCAATGAGGTGTGGTTGAAGAAAGGGGGAATTCAGATAATCTGGTTTGGAAAGTAAGACTGAAAAAATTTACCACTCAGTACAAAATTCCAGGAGAACACAAGAACGAAATAAACTTGACTGGGTTCAGAATAGATCTGAAGTGGTGTCTGCATGGGCCAGAATACTCCAGGATCAGCCCAGAGTATCCTGATCCTGAAGTTACCTTGATATGCCCTGCCACCTGGGGTCCTCCATTGTGAATCCGGGCAACTGTTTGCATACATGTCCCATAGTGCCACCCATTGCCGCCATGATAAGTTGTTTACTCTGATGTCAGAACAAGGTGCCCAGCATCAATCACATGGCTGGGCACCTTGATCTGACCTCAGAGCGAATAACTTGCCACAGTGGCAACCATACCAGGTGTGACAGCTGGACGCATTTTAAACAAACACCAAGCATCACAACAGTACGCTACAGATCTTCCAGGAAGATCCAGAGCAAACATTGAGTTTTCAAACCCCATTCTAAGGGTGCCATACTCTGGTTTTGGTGCTGAACTACCCAGCCAGGCTGTTCATACCAGAACTGGGGATTGGGCCCTGAATCACCTGGACTCCTCACCAAAAGAAGAGGGGAGGACATTTTATTTGCCCTATGCAGACAGGGCCTGAGTAGGCAAAAGAAGGGCTGTGGAAGGGTAGAGGAGCAAGTTGAACATTTTAGACCCAGGAAAGGCCTATTTAACAAGAAAGAAGTGGAAATAACTATCTCTTCAGTTCTTTTATTTTTAAAACCCTCTCCTGGGTCTAAATTGCCTCAGCTCTATCTGATACATAGTGGGAATGCCCTCTGCACCCTCTGGAGCATTTTGGAGCCCTGAGGAGCCTTGATAACCCCCAAAAACAACCATCCCCACTCCTGTTCTAGATGTTTTCAACTTCCAGGAGTTTATCACATGGGAGACAATTGGAAGTATAAATGGTGATTAACCTGTGATAATCCCACAATTGTGCTAATAGTTTTCACACAATGTCATGGTTAAAGTGAAATTATCTCGCAAATAACCCTTTATTATCACACAATTGCGCTAATGGTTTTCACATGACATTGAGGTGAATGTGATTAAAGTGCCATTAACCTGTGAATAACCAGGCAAGAAACAGCAACAAATAATTCACAGGATTTTCTCGTGAATGACTTTTTGCTGTTTATTGCCCGCTTATTCACAGAATTGCTCTTGCATGAATCTCATTTTAATCATGTTTTAATGTCAGTTGTACAATTTTCTCAGGTTAATCACTGTTTAAAGTCTCAGTTTCCCCCTTTGTGATAAACTTCCCCAAATCTTTGACCATACTAGAAGGGGTTGATGGTAGCTGTGGTCTAGCTTTATTGGGGGACTCTACCTTGGGAAAGACTTTCTTCATCTGAGCAAGTAGGGCTGCATTTGCGCTGCAGAAATAATGCAGTTTGACACTAACTGCCCTGTCTCAGTGCTACAGAATTGCAGGATTTGTAATTTTGTGAGATCTTGAGCCTTCCCTGTTAGGGAGCTCTGGTGCCAAAACAACTACAAATCCTAGATTTCTATAGCAATGAGCCATAGCAGTTAAAGTGTTGTCAAGCTGCATTATTGCTGCAGTGTGGATACAGCCTAGGAGACATGCTATTACTGATTACAGACAGCCAACATTACCCCACCCATATTTACATCACTTGTATTCACTATACAGGAACTCTAATCCACCTACTCTTTCACACAGAGTAATTTCAAATTTTATAGTGATTGTTAGCGTATATCAGGAGAAGAAAAAGGCAGCACTAAAGACTTTAAGCTGATGAACACAAACTGTGAAGGAACTCAGGTTACCACCAGATCTTTCAAAGAGGGGAGGCAAAAAGTTCTCCCCATAGATAGTTTCACACTCATTGAAAAAGAATGAATTAAAAGTGGCACCGTGGGGTGGAGGATGGATCTAATTCAACTAGAGATAACACATAACACTCTGCTACAAAAACAGAGAACCCCAGTGGAATCCCACAGGTTAATACTGTCCAACTTAAAACAACAATAATTTTATATCTCGTGATCTGCAGGTAGGGGAAAAAGGAGAAAAGCTCTGTTTAAATATCTTGACATTAAACGGGGAGGAAATTGCAAGGAACAAAGTATTAGAAAAAAGAACAGTAGAAAAAGATGCCAGCATACTGCCATCCCTTTTAACACATAATGTGAATGCAATGTGATGGTCTCATGTGTGTGTTTATTAAAGAGAAAGGACCAAGAGAGGGAGGGAAAATAAATACAGCACGCCCTTGCCTTATGAGGGGATCTGTTCTGGACCCCTCTGCATAAGGCAAATCACATGTATGCTCGAGCCCCATTGAAAATAATAGGGCTCGTGCACGGCGTGTGCCATGGCATGCACGCTTTTGTTCTCCCATTACGCGGCTTTCAGCATAAGCTGAAAGCCGCATAAAAGACGCCCGAGTATGATGCGGATGCACTGTATGAGAATCATGCTACTAGTCTACAATTATCTTGGCAAATACTGTCTGTGAAGCAAGAGCCATAAATATTTGCTTCAGCATTAAATGAGAACACAGTTCTTGGTGATTTGGAAGAGTTATTGGGAAATAATATTCAAGAATATTGCCCACACTCTAAATAGGTTTTATTTGCACATAGTGACCACTGATTGATAAGGATCATCTATGTAAACAGTCTGGAAAGCCCTGATGTGTTTGTCCTCAGTGACATCATCAGCACATAGTTTCCCTTTTCCTTTTATATATAACCCACCTTTTCCTAGGCATCTTTCCTAGACCCAAGGCAGCTTACAAAAGACAGGAAGGTATAGGAAAACCACACATAGAGCCAAAACAGACCAGCTCAAAGGGGTGACTTGATGCCACCCCTTTGATTGCTGGATTGGAGCCACAGCAACCACATGCCGCAGCCCTGATCCAACTTTTTGTCAGTGCAAAAAGAAGCGGCAGAAAGCTGCTCCTTTTTCGAGCTGCAAAAAGCCAGCTTTTCCACTGCTTCCGCAGCTTTCTGTTACTCCTGTGGCTTGAGGTGTATAAACACCACCATCACTGTGTGGGCAGGTGGGCAGTTTCATGGTAACACCCCCCACAAGCTGTTGGGAAGCCACTACAAAGGGGCCATCTGTTTCACCCCATAGTTTAAAAACATATAAAAGTTGAGATTATGATGATACTAAACTAGAGCCAACCTGGGCTCTAGTTTAGTATCATCTAGTTTAGCAGTTTGAGCATAAGACTATAACTCTGGACAGCAAGGCTTGAATCCCTATTTGGCCATGGAAACCCACTGGGTGATCTTGGACAAGTTATAGTCTCTCAGCCTCAGAGGTCAGCAATGGCAACCCCCTTTGAAGAAACTTGCCAAGAAAACCCCATGATGAGTTAGCCTTAGGGTTGCCATAAATTGGAAATGACAACAAACTAGCAACAGAATTCAAAACATTTATAATATCACTTTAAAATGATTAAAAATGGTTAAGTACTGAAAAAGCCCCTCTCTTGTTAACAATCCATTCCTAAAGGCTTGCTGTCACTGAAAAGACAGCAATGAAAAAGTCCTTTGAAATTCCCTAGGGAGAGAATACCAAAGTCTGAGAGCAGCCACGAGAAGGGCTTCTCCTGCATTCCCACCAAATATGCCTGTGAAAGCAGTGAGAGATAGAGAAGTGGTTTCCCTGAAGATCTTAACTATGGACAGGCTCACATAGGAAGATATGGCCTTTCAGTCAAATCTAATTCTCTATGTGGTTTTACAGCATCATCCATGCACTACTAGATCCCGAATGGACAATATTCTAGGAAGAAGAAAGATGGCCCAAATCGAAGAAAGAACACCAAAGCAGTAGGAAACAGAGAAACCAATGGCAGTGGCCTTAGAATGTAAAGAATATTCAAAAATATTTACAAAATGTTAAAAACCAACAACCAAACCACACATTTTTCAAATATTGAGAAATCCCAAGGGGAAGGATCCTGGATTGATGAGAATCTTTGCAATTTGGAACTTATTCTCACAAAATTTGCATGTGGTTTGTTTACATGGGAAACAGCATTTTCTGCACAGAAAATATTATTTATATGGAAAAATATCATCTGCCTGCACAGAAAAATGCTATAATTGGGATACATTTTATGCAAAATTCACACATGGTTTATTTGCATGGAAAATATTTTCTGTACAGGGAACAAAGCATTATGTGCAGAAAATAATATTGAAATATTGTTTTCAGCCCAGCAAAGGCTGTTTCCTGTGCAGAAAAGGCTGTTTTCTATTCTGTGTGACTTTTACACAGAATAAGTTTGAAATTGTAGCTAGGCTTTGAAAACTGCACAGTTTTCAAAGACTTTCACAGAGTGGGAAGAAAATTGTTAAGATTACTTGTTGCTTCTTTAAAGAAGGAACGTAACGAAGAATTGCTTAGTTAAAAGGTTAACAACAATTGTTACTTTAAGGATTCATATTTCCACACAAATCCATTCCCTTTTTATCATCACAGCACTGCTCAGGAGAAGATATTTATAATTCCAAGTCAAATTCCATCTTGTGATATGTTCAGTCCAAGTCCCCAGTTTCCTGGCTGTTTCCAGGTGTGTGCAACATTTGCACAGGCCTTTAGGTTCATTTAAAATCCTCATCCAAAGAAGGCAACCGTTATACTCTTTGGGTTTTTCTCTCTCCCACCAATAAGTCCAGCTGAAGTTTGTTTTGAATTACCATGTGCAATTGTTTGCATCTCTGCTTTATGGCTAAAAAGTAATTAAAAGTTTAATCATGGATCTATGGTATCTTTCCTGAAGATCACTAATTGGATGGGCTCATTAAAAGCAATGCAACAGAAACATGCCAGCCTGAACTTTCCCAATACAATTTACAGTTCATTTATTCTTTCAAATACAAGTCACTCAGTGTTAATTCTGCTAAGGCACAGCTTATTATACAAACAAATACCCTTCTCTTTATAGTTAATTTTACTCTTCCACAAGACACAGCCCTACTTGCAGAACATCCGTTAGTTAAAATCCAAGCTCTAACAGATGAGATAGTAGATTCTCCTCTGTTTCTTCCCTTTTCACATAATCATACATTTATGCACCACTGAGTTTAATCTATGATGTCAAAGACTGACACATCCCACTTAAAACTACATACTCATGGGCATAGATTAGGCAATAATGAGGTGCAAGGGAAAAGCTGAAACAATCTAATGGAAATGTTCTGTTTTAATTTATGTACTCTTTCCCCTCCAAGAACTCTTTGTTATAATATGACCCAATTCCTTAAAGAACATGACAGTCACTGGCCAGCATGGGTACAGTACTGGGAAGAAATCCCCCCAACCCTCACTGGTCACCTATCCTGAAGATGGCAGAGGCCCTGTCTGCACAGGTCAAATAAAATATCCTCCCCCCACCTTTTTGGAAGGGAGTCCAGATGATGCACATTCCAAACCCTGGTTCTGGTGTAAACAGACCTTGAAAATACAGAGCTCTCTGTTGCAATGAAGGCTGTTTAAACTGTGTCCCACAGAGCTCCCCAATGGTGCCACTGCTGCTGTAATGTGTCACTTGAGCTATGTGATCGAAGCTGGGCACCTTGTTCTGACCTCCCAGCCAAACAACTTGTGGTGATGGTACCAGCACTGGGTACCTCAGCAGGACACTCATGTGAACAGCCAGCCCGCATCGCAATGGGAGTGCCAGGTAACTGTGGAAGGATAGGGCATCTCTAGGGCCAGAATATTCTGGTTCCCCCAGAGCATTCTGACCAATGTAGACAGGATCTTATTCTGACTGGCGATGGGTAGGGCTGTCATGAAATTTCTTAGCATTGTGGTAACTTAAAACTGCAGATGGATCTTTGATTCTAGCCATCTAGGTGCTTCTAAAATTGCCATCTCCTGTTTTTTCACCCAAGTAGGTAGTTTTTAGAGAGATAATGATGATTCAAGTCTGGAAGTTGCACAACATTCGACTCAAAGCCATCACCTCCCACGAACCTGTCTCAAGAGAGTAGCTACGGGAGAGGAGGTAAAATGAAGGCAGTGGATCACACAGAATCATAGAGTTGGAAGGGACTGCAAAGGCATGAAGGAATTGCCATGCAGGAATACACAACTAAAGATGGCTTTTTAACTCTGTTTTAAAGATCCTCAAAGAGGAGGCAGTCTACTCCACTGTTGAACAGCTGTTACCATCAGGAAGTTCTTCCTAATGTTTAGGTGGAATCTTTTTTCATGTACAGTAATGTGAACCTACTGGAGCAGCAGAAATCAAGCTCACTCTGTCTTCTACATGACAACCCTTCTGGTATTTAAAGTTAGCAACTGTCTGCTACCTTACCCATTCCTTCACAGTTTTCAGACCTTTTGGTATCTTGGTTGCCCTCCTCCAGCCTCTTAATATCCTTCTTGAACTGTGATTCAAAAAAGATCAATTCCCTTGGATTGTGATTCAAGAATGATTGTGTGCCTTCAATACAACAAAGTGCTTCACTTTTTTTAAAAAAATAAAAATCATAAAAATCATATCATTTCAGGGAAAGGTTTGGCTAGAACCTTCTCCCTAGGCCTGATTTCTCCATCAGGATTATTGCTTCTTTCCTTTGTATGGGCAAGCTTTAAGACAGATCATCAGAATCGGTACAGTCTCCTGCAAATGCCAGGTGCCCATGTCAAATGCTGGCACCATTACAGTGAACATTAGGCCCAGAAAAGTGAAAACTACTCCGTGATGCTTCGTTTCCCTCTTGAATCATATAAAAGGCTGCTGCTTCACTATCAGTAGGGCAAGTATTAAAAATAATTGAAAGAGCACACAGACATACCTTTCAGTCATTCAATCACATCCTCCTTCCTTCACATCTCAGGGCAAGTATAAGCTGCTCTTTTCTGAGCGTTTTTTTTTAAAGCTGATGCAAGAAGACCTTTCTATAGCAAGACTTTCACCACAGGTTAACCTTGGCAGATCTTTGAGGGTTCCCATTTGCTTTCCTATGGTCCTTTTATGTGATCTCCCCCCCTTTCCTGCATGCCTGGTTTCCTACAGAATGGATCTGAATGCTGGGAACAGCAGGAGGAATGCAATTAGAAAAAAAGTGTGCTATCATTCTCCCCTCCTTCCTTCACAGAGGTTCAAAATGCCTTGTTCCAAATATGTCTCAGCTCACACTGTACATTATTCCAGCTTGTTTCAAAGCCTCTGCCTTTTCATGACATCTATGGCTCCCCTAATCTGCAGAACATCTTCAATGCATCCTTTGACTTGAAACCTCACATTTATTCTCACCCCCCTCTCCTCTGAAGGTCATTTCTATCCAGCACTAAGGTGAACACATTCCTCCACATCTCGTAGATTCTTCCCTCAGCAACCCATCGTGTTTTATCCATAAACTTGCATTACGCATTAGTAGTACTTTCTTACAAAAGTCATTTAGGGAGAGAGTGAAATGGTATCGATCTCCAATGCCAATTGCTGTGCAGCTCCAATCACCAGCCTAACCTATAACCTCTGCCGGCTCCCATTCACTCCTCTTATCTACCCAGTTTCAAAATTCCACCAGTCAATAGGTCTTGTGATGCTAGGACTCAGAAAGCTGGTGGGATGGAAAACAGATTTCAGAAAAGTTACTTTTTAAAGATTATATCTCCCAGCAGCCCCAGCCAGCATGGCAAGTAGCCATACTGACTGGTGGATTATGGGAATTTTATATCATAGATAATTTACTCAAGCTTTGAGTAGTAAGCAGGATAGACACAAAGTTGCTTGGAATGGGGAACTGAAAAAGAAATGAATCTGGGCTGGCAATAAAAGAAAGTGTTGCCCAGGACCAGACTTTTTCAATACCTTTCATATTACCTGTCTTCCAGGAGAGGGTCAAGCTAGGGATGAGAGAAATAGTTCAATGATTTACATTTTGCATCAAATGCCCCCTAACAACCCTTCAAACTGATTCATAAACTGAAATCTAATTAGCCTTTGAAATTTGCACATGTACAATTTTGTCATCTGAGTTCTCTCAATAAAAGGGAGGGGATAAAAATGGGACATATTACTGGAAATAGCACACAAAATGAATAGACTCATGAAAATGACATTTCAAAAACACAACATTAGCAAAATTGCTGTCAGAAAAGGGGTTTATTAGTCAAAACTGTAAAAATATTAGGAGGAATGCTCACAAAAATGCAAAAATCTAGCACTAAATGTCCAGGAGAAAAAACATGAGTCCTTCTTTGTCTTCTGTTACTGCTATAGTTACATTGAGGCCCTTTGGGATTAAGTACAAGTGAAATGTAAGATGTATTCTACATGTCCCTGGGTTTCCTGTTATATTGGCTCGCTAACTGTCAGTCTTCCAGCTCCTTCAATTTTACTACCAAAACCACCCAATCCCTTGTGTAAGAGTCAATGGAGGTTCAATAAAATATGAGCCTATGGGGAAGCAGGCAGGGTGAGGGACTGTAGTTCTGTAACAATATTTTCCATGAAGAAGGTCTCACATTAAGTCTAAACCAAAGGTGTTCAACTGTGGCCCTTCAGATGGTTTTGACTTACAGTAGCATTAGCCAGCATATCCAGTGGTGAGGAAGCCTGAGAGATGCAGTCATGTCCATCTGGATGGCCAATGGTGGTCTACCTCAGTCTACACAATAATGACCTTGATGGAGCAGTGTTCAGCGTTAGTGTGAGCCAAATTCATGTGGTCCTTGATAGCAATCATTCAGACAGGTAAACAGACAGATATGGATGTTAAGGGGAGACAAGACAGGCCTTGATATCTGCTGAGACTGTGCTTGAGCAGTGTGTTTCTTTGTCTGATGAGTCAGATGAAAAATAGAGCAAGTCCCATGAATTAACATAGGGAATCTGGGTTCTATTTCTTGACTTCATCATCTCAGATCCCTGATAACTCATGAATTCTCTCCATCCTACTCCCATTCTCCTTAATGGTCCTTCTCCCCTTCATAGCATTAAAAAACCCATTCTCTTCCCAATCTCTCTGAATCATGTAGCATCTATAAAACCATTGTGGTGTAGTAGTTCATGTGCTAGATGATGATTCTGGGAGACCAGGGTTTACATCTCAACTCAGCTGTAGAAGCCGATTGGGTAACTGCTGAAGAAAGCACTAGGATAGGATAACCATAAGTCAGAGATCACTTGAAAATATATAACTGGGACATCAACCTATATTTTTGTTTCCATGACTGTAGGTGCACTTATTTAAACAACAAAGTAATAATTCTGTTATGATCTGAGATGATTGAATGTCAATGGAAGTTTACCCAGTAAAAAGGAAAAGAAAAAGCAGCCTTGTCTATTCCCCCTTCATCTTCTACAGAGAAAGCTACAGAAGATGTGGTTAACCAAGCATGAATGAAGGGCAAGAGCAACAAAGTGTGGAGGGGAAGACCTTCAGCAGACAAGGTTGTTTTGCACATTCTATTTTGTACAAATATATGCATTTGGTTTTAATAAGTCTACAGTCAATATTGTGCTTTGGCAATCATAAAACAGGTGGGCTGCAGCTGGGCTGGAATTCACTAGTTACTCTAAAACTGATGGAAGGAGAGCAATGATGGGCCCATCCTGGCCTCTCCAGGGAGGGAGTTTCAAAATTTGGGAGCAACCACCACAAAAAACCTCTTCCTTGTTTCCATCAAAGGATCCTGAGAAGCTGGCGGGCCAGAGAGAAGGGTCTTTCCAGATAATCTTAAAGACTTCATAAAGGGAGATATGGTCTTCCAGCTAGCCTGTATGTTTGCAGTTGTTCTGTGATATCATAGACAGTGAACAATGATGTCAAATGGTAACAACACAGAATGGGAGAAAGAAGACCCCTGAGCAGAAAGACATGTTGCCTTGTTTCTTTCGAAAACCAAGAACTATTAAACAGAAAGATTTGGGAATGAAATGATCTGAGAAGATCAAATGGCAATAGAGGTTTACCCAATAAAAAGGAAAAGAAAAAGCAATCTTATCTATTCCCCCTTCAGCTTCTACAGAGAAAGGTGTAGAGGATGTGGTTAACCAAGCATGAATGAAGGGCAAGAGCAACAAAGTGATGGTGGGGAGAGACCTTCATTAGACAGGTTTGTTTTGCACATTCTATTTTGTGCAAATATGTGCATTTCATTTTAATAAGTCTACAATCAATATTCTGCCTTGGCAATTATAAAATAGGCAGCCTGCAGCTGGGGTGGAATTCACTAGTTACTCTAAAACCTTGTCCATGCTTCAACATTGTGAAGACAACGTATTTAACTCCAGTATTGCTGGGCTACTTTTAAGAAGATCACACTTCCACTTATCTAGCAAAGAATAGCAAAAAGGAGGGGGGGGGGGAGAGAAGAAGCATGCCTTAGGGTAATTACTCCTAATGTGGGTTAAAATTCCCCATATATTTTTGTGTGTGTCTGTGTGAGTTTTGTATTTGTGCCTACAAGTTGCCTGTTGACATATGGTGACCCCAATAATTTCTTAGGGTTTTCATAGGCAAAGAATACTCAGAAGTGGTTTGCCATTGCCTGCCTTTGAAATATAGCTTATAGCACAGGTATTCCTTAGCAGTTCTTCCTGCTATACTATCCACCATTTCACAGATGAAAGCAAGCCTTTTGCCATGCTAGAAAAATCCATTGGACAAAAGGCAGGCTTTTATGACCATCTCCTTCAGGAAGATAATGGAAGTGCTATTGCAATATGCAGAGAGGCACAGAGAAGGCCACTGCTGTCCCACTCCATTTTGGCGCTGCTGCTTCTTCTTCTTCTTCTTCTTCTTCTTCTTCTTCTTCTTCTTCTTCTTCTTCTTCTTCTCATGCAATAAATAAGATGTAAGTTTCTTCTTGAAGGCAGCAATGAGTAATTTCAGCAATATTCTGATTGATGCAAGAAAGTCTTTGAAACCATGGAGTTTTCAAAGGCTATTTGCACTTCAGGAGTTATTCTGCGCAAAATCCGCATGTGGACATTTTGTGCAGAAAACAGTATTTTATGCACAGGAAACAGTTTTCTGCACAGTAAATAATATTTCACGCCACAAATATTAATTCTGGAGCAGAAAATGCTGTTTTCTATACAAATCAACCATGTGTCAATTTTACATAGAACAAATTCCCAAACATCTTCTGCACAGGAATTAATTCTGGGTTGAATCATTATTTTCCATGTAGAAAATGCTATTTCCTATGCAAAAAGTGTTGTTTTCTGTGTAAAACAACCATGTGTGAATTTTGCACAGAATAAGTCCTAAACTGCAAAGATTCTCATCAGTTCAGGATTCTTCTTGTCCTATTTTCTCAATACTAAAAATCAATAGAATTCAAAGATATAGCCATGTCAGGCTGTAAGATCAGTATGTAAAGAGATCTTTGAGACTAACCAAAAGAAAGAAGTTGGCAGTCTGAACTTTTGTAAATTTACGCCTGCTTCCGCAAATGCATTTGGTGGAGTGGAAAGCCAGGGACAGAACGGTATAATGTCATTACTGTGTGAGAATAAAGAATACAAAAGTTACAAAAATATGAATTCTCCAAAATAATTCTAAATCTCAAAATGAGGAAGGAGCATTTAAATAAAACCTAACTCCTCTCCCCCAAACAAAACAACATGCCAGTTGAGAAACAAAGAATAATGAAAGTTGTACTGCAGATCTAAATTCAAAGAATTGACAAATTAAAAAGTTCACATTTGACAAAATGGCAAAACCTGTTCCAATTACAGAAGTTAGGTCTGTAGAACTGAGAACCTTTCAGCTCAATTCTGAGAGAAAGAGCTGAAGGATAAGTGCCTAAGAAAATACTTTGCTTCTGCCGTCAGCTGCCACACAGAATTGGCAGCAGCACAGAGAATCCAGGAAAACAAGTGAAGTAGGACATTTGTAGTTAGAGGGTAGAAGAGGCAGTTGGTAATGACAGCAGAGGAGAAAATGGGAGCCGGCGGTTGTTTTTGACAAGGGCTGTAAGGAGCATAAGCAACAACCTCTCATGAGAACTCAAGGAGATCCTTTTATCAGCCTTTATTGTTTTTCAAGCCCACAAAAGTAATCAAATATTCTGAAATGTAAGATAGTGGGAAGACCTGAAATGCTTGCAAGGTGGTAAAACCAACTAGAATACATCCCTTTGGCAACTACCCACCTCTTGGACCCTTCCAAATGCTCTTTCATGTTAACACACCCCAACAAACCCACCAAATCAGAAATGTTGTGTAAAGGAACAATAACTATAGAGTGGCATGAAGCTGGCATTGAGAAATGATGGTTGGTTTGCCAAAGGTTTGCAAACCATGTTGGTTGTTGTTGGTGTCGTCATTGTTTTGTGTCTTCAAGTCATTTCCAACTTATGGTGACACAAAGGAGAAGCTATCATGGTGTTTTCTTGGCAAGTTTCTTCAAAGGGGGCTTGCCATTGCTATCATAGAATCATAGAATCATAGAGCTGGAAGAGACCACAGGGGCCATCCAGTCCAACCCCCTGCCATGCAGGAAATCACAATCAAAGCATCCCCAACAGATGGCCATCCAGCCTCTGCTTGAAGACCTCCAAGGAAGGAGACTCCACTACACTCCGAGGGAGTTTGTTCCACTGTCGAACAGCCCTTATTGTCAGGAAGTTCCTCCTAGTGTTGAGGTGGAATCTCTTTTCCTGCAGTTTGCATCCATTGCTTCGGGTCCTAGTCTCTGGAGCAGCAGAAAACAAGCTTGCTCCCTCCTCAATATGACATCCCTTCAAATATTTGAACATGGCTATCATATCACCTCTTAATCTTCTCTTCTCCAGGCTAAACATCCCCAGCTCCCTAAGGCGTTCCTCATAGGGCATGGTTTCCAGACCTTTCACCATTTTAGTCGCCCTCCTTTGGACATGCTCCAGTTTCTCAATGTCCTTTTTGAATTGTGGTGCCCAGAACTGGACACAATATTCCAGGGGGGGCCTGACCAGAGCAGAATATAGTGGCACTACGACTTCCCTTGATCTAGACACTATACTTCTATCGATGCAGCCTAAAATCGCATTGGCCTTGTTAGCTGCCGCATCACACTGTTGACTCATGTTCAACTTGTGGTCTACTTGGACTCCTAGATCCCTTTCACACATAGTTTCATTCAGCCAGTTGTCCTCCATGCTATATCTGTGCTTTTTGTTTTTGCGTCCTAAGTGCAGTACCTTACATTTCTCTGTGTTGAATTTCATTTTGTTAGCTATGGCCCAGTTTTCTAGTCTGTTCAGTTCATTTTGAATCTTGATCCTGTCCTCTAGGGTATTAGCTATTCCCCCTAATTTGGTGTCATCTGCAAATTTGATAAGTATGCCCCTAATTTTGTCCTCCAAGTCATTGATAAAGATGTTGAATAGCACTGGGCCCAGGACAGAGCCCTGTGGGACCCCACTGGTCACTTCTTTCCAGGATGAAAAGGAGCCATTGTTGAGCACTCTTTGGCTTTGGCCAGTCAACCAATTACAAATCCATGTAACAGTTACTTTGTCTAGCCCGCATTTTACAAGCTTGTTTGCAAGAATATCATGGGGAACTTTGTCAAAGGCCTTACTGAAGTCAAGATATCTTCTGAGGCTGAGAGAGTGTGACTTGCCCAAGGTCACCGGGTAGGTTTGCATGGCTGAGCCAGGATTTGAACCCTGATCTCTAGAGTCCAATTCTCAAACCACTGCTTCTTTTGATGCAAACCATAGTTTGGGCCTATTTTGGTTTGATCAGATGTCTTGACAAACCATGTATGGCACCAGTTCACATTTTGAGATTGCTGTTCCAAAGAAGCACAGGAGCTAAGGAAAACTGACAATGAGGACTAAGCTATGGTTTGCATAAAAAAATGTAGAAACTCAGACCATGGTTTAGTTTTTTAACCATTATTAGCACCAACGGTAGTTTGGTATGATATCTAAATTGCTTAAATCATGGTTTGCAATTGGCTAGCATAAAACAGTTAGTAATGCTGGTTTAAAGTGAATTTGGAAACCAGATTTTGAGCTCACCATTCTTTGGCAGTGATGTCTGAACTGACATAGAATCATAGAATCATAGAATCATAGAATCGTAGAGTTGGAAGAGACCACTAGGGCCATCCAGTCCAACCCCCTGCCATGCAGGAAATCCAAATCAAAGCATCCCTGACAGATGGCCATCCAGCCTCTGTTTAAAGACCTCCAAGGAAGGAGACTCTATCACCCTCCGAGGGAGTGCATTCCACTGTCGAACAGCCCTCACTGTCAGGAAGTTCCTCCTAATGTTCAGGTGGAATCTCTTTTCCTGTAGCTTGCATCCATTGTTCCGGGTCCTGTTCTCTGGAGCAGCAGAAAACAAGCTTGCTCCCTCTTCAATATGACATCCTTTTAAATATTTAAACAGGGCTATCATATCACCTCTTAACCTTCTTTTCTCCAGGCTAAACATCCCCAGCTCCCTAAGTCGTTCCTCATAGGACATGGTTTCCAGACCCTTCACCATTTTTGTCACCCTCCTTTGGACACGCTCCAGTTTCTCAATGTCCTTTCTGAATTGTGGTGCCCAGAACGGGACACAATATTCTAGGTGGGGCCTGATCAGAGCAGAATACAGTGGCACTATTACTTTTCTTGATCTAGACACTATACTTCTATTGATGCAGCCTAAAATAGCATTGGCCTTTTTAGCTGCCGCATCACACTGTTCACTCATGTTCAACTTGTAGTCTACTTGGACTCCTAGATCCCTTTCACACGTAGTTTCATTCAGCCAGGTGTCACCCATCCTATATCTGTGCATTTTATTTTTCCGCCCTAAGTGCAATACCTTACATTTCTCCGTGTTGAATTTCATTTTGTTAGCTTTGGCCCAGCTTTCTAGTCTATTCAGGTCATTTTGAATCTTGATCCTGTCCTCTGGGGTATTAGCTATTCCCCCTAATTTGGTGTCATCTGCAAATTTGATAAGTATGCTCCCAATTCTGTCATCCAGGTCATTGATAAAGATGTTGAATAGCACTGGGCCCAGGACAGAGCCCTGTGGGACCCCACTGGTCACTTCTCTCCAGGATGAAAAGGAGCCATTGCTGAGCACCCTTTGGGTTCGGCCAGTCAACCAATTACAGATCCATTTAACAGTTCCTTTGTCTAGCCCACATTTTACAAGCTTGTTTGCAAGTATGTCATGGAAAACCTTGTCAAAGGCCTTAGTGAAATCAAGATATACTATATCCACAGCATTCCCTTCATCTACCAAGCTGGTAATTTTATCAAAGAAAGAGATTAGATTTGTCTGGCATGACTTGTTTCTCTGAAACCCATGTTGACTTTTTGTGATTATGGCATTGCTTTCTAGATGTTCACAGACTCTCTGTTTAATCATAACTCAGTCTCCATAGACTGTTGCACCATGATGATGGGGGGGGGGGTCCCATTTGGATGCATGAAACAGAATGCTTAGTATATGAAAAACAAAGATAATAATATAATAATAATATTTATTTGTCTACTGCCCTCTGGCAAACCAATCCGGGCAGTTAACAACAGTAAAATATAAAATATGACAATTAAAAACACTTTATCCCTCCCCCCCTTAAGACAGTATTAAACAGTATAACATATTAAAACACAATATCAATGCATAAAAACAACAATTAAAAACTAAAAACCCTGATATCCCTCTGTTGATCCTCAACCATCACTAAGATGGAGCCACGGGAGGAATGAGGGAATCAGGAACCTGGGCCGGGATGGTTAATCTGGAAAGGCCTGCCGGAAGAGATCCGTCTTGACCGCTTTTTTAAAGCTGTCTAATGATGTTATGTGACGGATCTCATCCGGCAGGTCGTTCCAGAGTTTGGGGGCGACAGCAGAGAACGCCCTCTGGAAGGTCGCCGCAAGCCTAGATTTTAGAGGCTGTAGTAAGTTCCTCCCAGAGGACCGGAGAGCGCGGGGAGGATTGTACGGGAGGAGGCGGTCCCTAAGATAGCTTGGACCCAAGCCATTTAGGGCTTTAAAGGTGATAACCAACACCTTGTACTGGGCCCGGCAAGCCATTCTAAAATTTGGTCATTGCATGTTTATGGAATCAAATCATGGCTTGAGTTCTTTCTAGACAATGGTTAGCTGCATAGATTATAAGTAGGTATGATGTCTGAACTCAGACATTAATAATACAGTCCATGCCTGATGTTATACATCTCTAGTTTTGTTCTGAAAAAGTTATCAAGTACGGTAGCCGTAACACACTCTCAGCCACAGAAGACTCCATGATAGGTTCACCTTAGGATTGCTATAATTTGAAAATGCCTTGAAGACACACAACAGTTTAAAGGAGATGCCATGTTTCCTTTTCTTCCCCCCTCCCCTTTCCTTCCTCCTTTTTAAGATACAACATAGCTGCTCCACACCACCCTTCTGCTCAATACATTGTGCAACCAAATGTGTATCTGTCAGTGTTTCTGCTTCTTGTCCCATTGTGTACTGGGGGATGCAGAGCAGCTGTTTCTGTACCCCAGTGAATCAAGTGGCACTCTGAAAGCACCGATAAGGATTATATGCCATTCAAGAACTCATAACTGGATTATTTGGAATCATATTGAGAGTCCCAACAAAAGCAGACTCATTGAATCAATTGTTGAATGATGAGGCAGCACACTGTAAATCCTTTTAATTCAATGGATCTACTCTAATCAAGATTCATAATAGGAGTTCGGCTAATGTAAAATGGTTATGAAACTCTTCTTACTCAACCAGGAACTGCATACATCTGTTGTACAATACACCAAAACAAAACTAACCAAACGAACAAAACTCCTACAAGTACATGACACCAGTGGGCTTCCAGCTAATAACTGTGAACCATGTTAGGTCCTTTTCTGGGAGAAAGGTGGCATATAAATTAATTAATTAATATGAAGTTAAAGGCTTTCATACATCAGGAATAAACTCTTTGAAAACATGGCCACATAGCCTGAAAAACCACAATGAATCAATCAATCAATCAATCAATAAAATAATTTCATTTAAAACCATGTCCTCTTGTAGGTTTTGGATAACTTATTCCAGTGGACACCCTACTCCACATTTTCCTTATTTTGGCCAAGGCTTTATCTTATTCCTTCTTCGCTGAGGCTTCCCCACAAATAATCAAGATGATGACCATACAGACAATAGGGCTTGTGTTGTGTTGTGTTGTGATTGTGTTGCAATACTATGAAGGGCACCTGGAGACTTTGCTTTACATTCACTGTTAATTTGGGAGAGAGGACAAGGGAGGACTGAGAAATCAAACCACGCTGAGACATCCTTCCAGACAACACAAGTCAACTTGCATTGCATTGCTTGTTTTGTTTGTTGCCCAGTAGTGATGCCTAAAACAAAAGGCGCTGGTTTAGTTGTCAAAGCAACAGCAACAAATCCCCTAACCCCCCCCCCCACACACATTCTATCTCTCTCCTGCACAACAGAGCAATATTCCATGTCTTTTCATAATTTCCAGTGACAGATTGCCAAAATGGAAGTGAAATTTGGGACTGGGGGGAAGATTCTATGGGGGGGATATGCATTTCAGCTCAGCCCTATTTTTTTAAAACTATTTCTTAATAATGGGAAAATATTTTTGCAACTTAGAAATTCTGATTTGTAAAAAGTTAAATACAAGCACCATTTAGCACTTGAGTGACCTCAAGAAACTGAACTTTGGTCACTCATGAAATGAAATGAAATGAAATTTTATTTATATACCGCCGTTCCTATGATCACGGCGGTTTACAACAAAATAAGATATAGCACAATACAGGTTACTCATAGCAGCTGGACCAGAAAGAGCACATAGCCTTGACTTAAGACTGTCTCTTGGATCACATTAAAAGAATAAAAACATGCAGGCAGTATGAATTTTAAAGAGAGAGAAAGGGTCCAGCCTTGGATATTCTCTCTCTCTCTCTCTCTCTCTCTGTGTGTGTGTGTGTGTGTGTGTAGCTTTCTCTATCACTGAAGCTCAGATATGTGTTAATATTAGTGAGTGAATAAATTAGGTGTTTTTGATACCAATTAGAAAAGGAGTGGTGTTGTTGCTATGCGCCTTCAAGTCAACTCCATCACATTAGGTCATGGTGGTACATGCCTCAGTTACATCCCATTTACATTACTACAATGTGCCCTATATGGAGCTGCCTGTGTTTCTTCTATAAAACAGCAAAAGCGAAGTTGCTTTTTGGATTTTTTTTTTTTTAAATTTGAGGCCATGGATGCAGAATCTGTGGATATGGGTGGCCAACTGTATCTGTTTCAGCCCACTCCAATAATTCCTGAATCTCCATATTATGACTGAGTCAACTACAATATGACTGTTTCCCACAATAGCCTTATGGCAACATCCCAGAAAGATAATAACAGAGCAAGTAATCATATCACTACTTCATCCCATGCTGCCAAGTTGTTGCTTTTTAAACTTTATCTTTAACAGTGATCTTTACAAGACCTGGGAGAAGGTAAGAAATATTTTTTAAAAATACGGCAACAAAAAGCAACCAATCAATAACAAACTCTTTTTCTCTTACAGGAAAGAAATGATTCAGTGTGTTAGAATCAGCACTACTTCCATAAAACTTGGGTGGCGGGGGGAGGGAACAACCTCTCAGTATGTAGCTTAGTAGGAATGTCAGGGATGCAAACTACCATATAAAGGCATGTTACAGAGTGCCCAAAAACGGCACTCTGCCGGCGCCGCTGGTTGCTGCGTTCGGGAACCGCAGCAGACAAACCGCGCGATTCCCGGACGCAACAAAAAGAAGCCTCAAAAAGTGGCTTCTTTTTGCATCCTGGAAGTGGCACTGCAAGTCGCTAGTCACACGCTTGTGGTGTCACTTCCGCCACGTGACGTGCGGACGATAGGTGTCCACGACGTCAAGATGGCGGCGCCCGTGTAGAACGGGCGCCACCATTTTGTACGCACCGAGCAACTATAAGTTGACTTCATGTCAAGTATAAGTTGACTTTATGTATAAGTTGAGTGCAGGTTTGGGGCCAAAATTATGGATTTTGATCTGAGCAGTAGTTAAGCTGAGAGTAAAACCTAGGTGCACATAACAAAGGATGCAAAGGATGAGGCAAAGGAAAATGATGCCAAAGAACTGACAAAACTCCATCAGGCATAACTGTTTGTGCTCACCCTAAAGGCTAGATGAATGAGGAGAGAACCATGGTAAATGGTGACTATGTAATATGCTGCTCAGAAAATGCTCATATAATCAGGAATGTCAACTTCCTGGTGATATGAGCTGAGCTACAGTGTGAGCAGGGATAGGGAAAGATTCATAAAATATGGGTGGAGGAACTTCCCACCAGAGGAGTCATTTTACTAGCAAGATGTAGATCATGGATCCAATTCCTGCTGTTTTTTTTTTAAAGTGTGTCTATAAACCAACAAACATGAGTATAACAAAATAGATATTTGGAAACACACATCTTGCAGATACACTTGATAGCTCCCTGGCAATGCATTTGTTGGCAGACCCAGGTTTCTTGCTGTACATTGTGAAAAACAGCCCCAAGAGATCAAGGAAAAAAAAACTGGGTTTTCATAAGCTGACCATGGAGTTGCAGCTGTTCAAGTTCTCATGCCTTTTGGTTAATTCTCATCTCTGCAACAGAATAGTGAATGCTTCGATTCTGCCAATCATGTACCTTAATGGACCATGAATCATGAATCATGTACCTACTCACTTGAGCAGACATGAGAGTACATAAGAACAAAATATTTCAGTTTTTCTTGATGCGGTTATGCAACTGTTTCCTATTTTTTAAAATGATTTTTTTAAACTCTGGGGACTTTTTTGCAATTGTTTTAAACACAAATTGATTGCATTTTGTAGAAAGCACAAGCTTTGACCTAAATCCTGTTGTGCATTCTGACAAGAACCATCATTGAATCAGTTGGATTTACTTAGATGTTGACCCATCAATCAATAATTGATTCCATGGGTCTACTCTAGTAGAGAATAGCTAACACAATTCCAGCCATGGGATTTTGTACAAAAATTGTTTTGAGCCAAATACATATTTTTATTTTATTGTATTTTATTTGCGATAAAAATGTCAATGGAGAAAAAATGTGCTTGCTTTTCATTCTCATACCAGAGAAAAGATCTTATGATAGGTGACAATTTTTGATGAGGTGTCTTAACACCTCAGGACATCATTTCTCATTGTGGGTAAGAAATATTGCAGAAGTTCTTTATACTCCGGTTGAACAAAGCACAGACATTTAAATCTGCAACTTAGTCAATATTTTGTTTTCTCATAAAATCTGCTAGAATATTGTGTGGTATAATATGCTCCAAGTACTACCCTCCCTAGACTCTGAGATCCTTAGAAAAAACTGAGACCAGGAACAGTTTTAATAGTAGAAGCATCCCCTCCCTCCCTCCAAGCACACCCACTATACTCTCATCCCACCATGTCAATATTATCCTACCTTTGCTTTGGGGAGGGTTCTGACTCCGATCTCGGAGAACATTGATCTGGTAGACAGCTCCGTAAGGCTCAAAAAGTTCTTTTAGCTCTTTTTCTGACCACGAACGAGGGATTTGTCCAACAAACATCTTAATGGCATCTGGGTCTGGTTGATCTGAGTGGTCCAAAGCTCCATTCATCTTGTTAGCTGTGCCGTTACTAGAAAACAAAAGAGAGCAGGCGAGTGTTATCAGAAGGAACATTTTTGAAATAATGCCATTTCTGACCAGCAAGAAGAAAACAAAAAGCAAAAGGCTGCCCCTTCCAGAGTGATGAATCACTACCATCAACAAAATAGCATGTTAATGCCATGAACAAAAACTCCTAAAAATTTGTCATCACGCTATTCTCCAACTAGCATTCTCAGCAAGCTGCTGCTTCAATCCATGACATACAAAGAGGGTAGCAAATTTGAATCACCAACAGTGCTCATGGATTACAAAAGAAAGAACTATTTTCAGTCCCTCTAACTGTCCCTATTTGGCAGAGAGAGTCCCAATTAATTTTCTGTTATCACACTTTTGGAGTTACTTTTAAAATGTCCCCGTTTTTCTCTCCTCCTCCACCTTCCATCTTTTTGCTCAGTTGACTTCTACTGCTACAAACTGAGTTCAAACTGCAACAGTAATTTGCACTCAATTAACTCATTGTGAATTAATTAACAGAATAACATAATTAATTAATTAATTAATGTTAATTAACTCTTGCCCTTCCCAGGAGACTCGGGCAAAAGCAAACAGCTACAACCTCTCTCAGCTGATGTATTATTTTTCATTGTTAATTTTTGGCATTTTGACTACACTCTGATGGCGATAGGCCACATGTATCCTGATTTCCCCCCTGTGAAATGTTAGAGGGTATTCACTTCAAGGAGCTTGGGGACTAACATTACCATTCCACTACTTTCTGCAAAACAGAGCACCACCAGCATGAATATTTCTCCCCGTTGCTGAAATGTTCACTGGGTTTTGATTTCCCAGCCTACTCCCTGTGCAAATGTGTTTTGGCTGTAAATTTAGAAGGCCACATGTAAGGAATACCAATCATTTGGCAAGCTACTTATTTCACAGTGCAAAACTCCTGTGATGAGATTGCAGAAAGCACAGGCCCATCCCTGTGCTTTCAGATTTCTACATAAAATGGGAAAATAGTCTAGCCATGTCGATCTCTTGCTGCTAATGCACTGAATGACCCAAAACACCTGAATGCATGCAGTGGAATTCAAATAACATTGCTCCCTGCTATAGAGAGTTCTTTAAAATGTCTTGCTGAACCATCAAGACATCAATCCATGCCTTCCTCTATATGTCTAAATCCCTCTGCTTGAAGTAGTCCACATGGTAGGCTTGAGCCACCACTGGTAAGCTGCTTACACTTATAAAAAGTTGGGATAACAATGTGTTCCAGTTAAAGGTGTCACTTACTCCACACCCTGTCTAAAAGCAGAGACAGACCATGGAAACATGAAGCTAAAGAGAAAACGATTTGCATAAAATTTACTCCTGTGAATTTGCATTTAGAAATAATTACTATAATTTAACTAGAGACACAATGCAGCTCACCAAGGCAGGGAGGATTGTTACTAGGTGACCCATGTGCCTGGTCAGCCTACCATTGTCTAGGTGTGAATGATGGGCAATTTCAAGGCCTCTGCCTGCATTTTGCTTCTTGGAATAATAGACTCATAGAGTTAGAAGTGACCACAAGGTCCATTTTGTCTGACCCCCTGCCATGCAGGAGGAATACATAATAAAAGCACTCCTGAACGATGGCCATCAACTTCTAATCAAAGGAGAGTCCAACACCCTCTAAAGGCAGTCTGTTTCACTGTCAAACTGCTCTTACAGTCAAACAGTTCTTCCTAATGTTTAGATGGAACTTCTTTTTTATGCTTCTTTATCTCTAAATTGGGTATGGGCAGGCCCATCTTCAAAAAGAAGACAGTCCTCTCTAAAGCTAGATATGTGAACACCATAGTTTCAGCCCAGATGCTGGCCATTCAGTTGGTAATTGTTGTTTCTCTGCTTGAAAGCTGTTCTTAAAACACCTCTTGTGCCAATAAATAAATAAATAAATATTTTAAAACCCCCTCCCCCCAAAGCATGCAAACACAAAGGAGTATTAAAACCCCATCTTGAGGAAGACGAAGCAAATGAGTAATTGGTCATTGTTTAGGATGGCAAAATGGAGGATAGCCACAGCTGATGCTTAGAATACAACTCAAAAGGGGAAGCTTCCATTTAGACGCTGTACTGTACTCAATAGAAGTCCTTTATTCATTTCAGCTATGTTCACATAGGACAACTTCTGGAGGGATTTGCTCTCTGGTAAGAGTTTCTGTGTTTATTTGTTTGTGTTTGTGTATGTTTGGGGGTGGAGAGAGGGGGAGTATGGGGGAACCATTTGGATTTTTGACCTCAGGCACAAAATTGTATTTGGGCCAATAAGTATTCAGAACCATAAATCTTTTCCAAGATGGTGTCCTCTAGATGTTTTGGACTGCAATGTCCGCCACCCATGATCATTAGCTGTGCTTTCTGGGACATTGCAGCTGTACTGTAAACCATTTAGAGGATATTATGTTGAGGAAGGCTAATAATAAAATAAAATAAAAATAAAATAAAACAGAAAGAACACTGATACTTTTATGGCCAGAAAAACATCTTACACATTCTTTTTCTCCCAGTAGTGAAGAGAGAAAGAGAGGTATGAAAAAAGAAAAGAAAAAGGAAATGGGTTGATAGCTCTCCCTACATTTGAAGTAGACCAAGTCTACAAAAGCATATACTACAACTTCTTTCACATAGTCTTAAAGGTGCTACAAGATACTTTTGCATACTCAGCAAGGAAGTTTGCAAAGAGGATACCATCATGACTAGGTCCTGTTCAGGTCCAAACAACCACATATTAATGAAGGAATGATTATGGAGCAAGCCCTCTCCACCTTTTTGGGGCCAGAGAGGAATGTACCTGAGGACAGCTTCCCTAGGGACCAGTGAACTCATTGAATCTACAAAACCAAAACAATTCCAAAGAAACACAATTATTTAATTTGTGCAGGGAGATAAATCTACCAATCCAACATGCTGTTTAGAATGTTGCAAATCTCATCAACATATGACCATCCCAGTTGTTTCTGCGAGTCTGATCTACTGCACAGGGAGCCCTGATGGTGCAGTAGTTAAGTGCCACTACTGGAGCCAGTATTGCAGCCAGAAGGTTGTGAGCTCGCTCTTAGGGCTCCAGAATTGACTCAGCCTGGTATCCTTCCATAGGTCACTAAAATGAGGCTGGAGTCAGCTTGTGGGGGGCAATTAGCATACATGTTATAAACTGCTTAGAGACTACAGTACTGAGTTCTGTATGAAGCGGTATAGAAATGTAAATACTATTGCTATTTATCCATCTAGGACAAGGGGTAGGCAAAGTATGGTTTTCCAGATGTTGCTGGTCTGCCCCATCCAGAAGCCTTAGTCCTACCCAGTACAGCCAGTGGGTTCATCATCATCGCAAAACCCATTAACAGCCTCGCCTTAATTGACTGCATTCCCCATACTGCTGAATTTGCTGTAGAAACAGCGGTTAAAAAAAGTCCCTCCTTTAAAACCAGATGCAGACGACTGACACAAGTTGTTTACAAGGAGAATTGTGCTTTTGTTGAGGTTTCTGTTTTTGTAATTGGTTTTGTAATTAAGGTGCATGGTGAGCATGCACCGTGTTTGACAGCAAAAGTGGCTTTTCTCCATCTCTGCAGCAAATTTGTTGAGATGGAAAAGTTAATAAGGATGGTTAATGGGCTTAGTTAATTGTTAATCATCTAAAACATCTCATTCAATTGCATTTACATTAGATGGGGGAAAATAACTATTATGTTTATGTTAAATGTCCATTCAGATTTACGTTAAATGCTTGCACTAAAAGGCTTACCAGAATGATGTTGAAAAGTGCCAAGCATGATTATTACTGATTTATTCCTTTATTACTTATTTCCACATGCATCCAAGTGAGAGTTCTAGGGTAAGATGTTTAAAAATTTAATTTCCCAGGACAGGTGAAGAACCTCTTTGTGGTGTATGATGCAGAACACAGAAAACCCACACGGATACAAAGAGAACCACCCATCTTCCGAACTGCCCTTATCATTTAACCCTTGGAATGAACTAAATTTCACAATACTGTATTTGCTGGCTCTTTAGTATTATTTTAGCGTTAATAAATTTAATAAATTAATAAATTGCTTTGTAACTCAATTCTGGAATTAGGTTCATGATGAAATTTCCAATTAAGGCATTCCTTTTAGTTGAAAAGTAAATGTAATGCTAGGGGAAAACAGATGGAGGAAATATTTCTGGCTCTCACTCTATCTGTTGCTAAAGTTCCTGTTTTTGTTTTTTATTTTCTAAACAACAAGATGATGTTCCCCCTTTCACAAAATAAATAGAACTATTTTATTTGTACTTAAAAGCTGGGTTCTTTGCAGGATACACTGCAGCAAAAAGCTCCACTTTTTCAACTGATGCTGTTTGCTAGTTTTGAATAAAGGCAGTTTCCTTTTCTACAGTAGATAGGCAGAGGAGCACAGGGCATTTATTATGGAACAATACAATATTTGGAACACTGTACCTTACAAGGCATGCTCAACTGGGTGTCCAGAGCAAAAACACAAAATTGGCCAATTGTCTATGAAATCTGAATGTTTTTGGCGAAATTGCCTACCCAGCTACCTCTCTTCTATCTGCCTTCTTTGCTAGCTGGAGAGGTTTGTGTGGATTAAAAATGCTTCTCCTCTCTCTAAAGGGTAAGAAATGAGGCTTTTTGTCATGCAATATCATGTGTGTGTATGTGTGTGTGTTTAAATAGTCTGAACAGGCCCTAAAGACCTTTTTTATTTGCAAAATTCCAAGTTGAATTGATTTTTACTATATGCAAAGGCATCTTGCAGCACCTTTGAAACTAAATGTGTGAAAGAAGTTCAAGCATGAGCTTTTGTAGACCTAAGTCTGCTTCTTCAAATGTACCCAGATTAAGTTTATGAATGCTCATGCTACAACTTCTTTCACAGTTAGTCTCAAAGGTGATGCAAAATCCCTTTGTATACTGATATTCCAGATGCACATGGCTATGTCTCTGTTTTTAACAAGCTAGTTGTTAGAGTTGTAGAGATCTCTGCAGATCGTTCGGCAGAAGCTGGGATTTGGAACCTGCAAAAACAGTAAAGAGAGGTCCACTAGTTGTATATTGATCATGCTTAAGGCAGCCCAGCTGTAAGCAAACCTTTAAAACTAGGTACATGGAAAAGCTGGCAACATGGAACAGGGGTCAGGAAAAGGTGGGGAACTTCCTGTCATTGGTCAGGGAATTGTCCCAAGTGGTGGTATTATCTCCATAACATTGCTAACATGCAATCCTTAAAACACACAAGAAGATGAACTTTAGTCACAAAAATGGAACAAATTAAATATTGTAACAGGGAGACCGTGTGTACACTCTTTGCCTCAAGGCTACAAACTTGTGCAAAGGGAAATTATTTAGGCATCTCTGCTTCATCTCTTCTGAAGCATAAGCACACCTGAACGCATTAATATGCCTCAATTAACTTTTTTATTTTTGCAGTTTTCCCAGGTCCTGGAGGGAGCCGAGAGAACATGAAAGGCACTTTTCAAAACCGATGATGAAAAGTTTGATCACCAATTCTGCAACGTGCCTAACCTTGGCTCCTTCTGCCACCGGTTAGGCACATTGATGCTACTTTCTCTCTTCCTCCTGGGTCATTTGGATTGTGGTGAGGAAAAGAATAAAATGAGAAGGGGCACAAAACAGGAAGAAGCTCCAGATGTCCTTTCAGGGATTCTGTGAAACTTGAGTACAGTAGACTCTTGGTATCCACTGGGGTTGGGCTCCAGGACACCCCATTGATACCAAAATAAATGTATACTCAAGACCCATTAAATACAGTTACATAGTAAAATAGTGTCTCTTACATAAAATAGGAAAATCAAGTTTTGCTTTTTGCAATTTATATATCTTTTAAATATTTTCAAGCTGTGGATGCTTGAATTTATGGGTAAAGGATCGTGGATATGAAGTGGGGGGGATGTAACAGTGGTGTGTCCTACTGGACACCCAGTCCTGACTTTAGGGCAACCAATGGAGACAAATGGACACATACAATTTAATCAGTGAACCTCATGATTCCTACAGCTGTTTTAATACCTTCTCCAAGTTACTAAAAATAAAAAAATATAGATAATCTCCAACTTTATGTCTTTGGCAATTCAAGATCAGTTGTGTTTTTTAACCACATTTTTGTAAGCTTTGATAAATGTTTTAAGGATTTTTATTTTTCTTTTTTTAATTTCAGGTATTTTCTGGTGTGGACCTGATAATAATAAAAAATGACTGGAAATTAATGTTTTTATATGTATTTGCAAACAGCCACAATGCTGTAGTGATTTGAGTGCTGAACTATGACTCTGGGTTCAAATCCCCGTTCAGCCATGGAAACTCACTGGGTGGCCTTGGGCAAGTCACTCTCTGAGCTACAGAGGAAGGCAAAGCCAAACCCACTCTAAATAAATCTTGCCAAGAAGACCCCATGATAGGTTTGCCTTAAGGTTGCATTTAACTTGGAAATGACTTGAAGACACACAACAACAACAAATAAGTATTTGCAGCTCTGTACTGATTTCCTCCTTTGTTTTTTTAAATCACTTTCAACACAGTCTGAATAATAATAATAATAATAATAATAATAATAATGAGGCTTTTTATAATGGCAGGGCTGTATACAGTAGAGAAGTTTCCACTCACGAATATTTTAAATGTGAGAATGTATTACCTGTTAGGTTGTGTTTTTTTAAAAATAAATGCTCTGCCCTGAAAACCTTGAGCTGGATTAAGGAACTGCATGCATTGAATTCTGTATAATATACAAAATCCTGCATTACAAACTATCAAGCGTTCCTGTTAACGAGGCAGACAGATCATGAAATGGGCTGATGACGAACGCTATCGCATTAAGTAATTTGTTTTATTTATATACCGCTATTCCAAAGATCATAGCGGTGAACAGCAAGTAAGCTAATTAGCAAGTAAGTTAATTTGCCCCC
>NC_056526.1:10493290-10579464 GCF_019175285.1 Sceloporus undulatus | reverse complement strand
ATGTGGTTTGAGAGTTGGTCTATGACTCTGGGGACCAGGTTTCAAATCACTGCTTGGTCATGGAAACCCACTGGATGACTTTGGGCAAACTGTTAACCTCAGAGACAATGCCAAATCCTCTCGGAAGAAACTTGTCAAGAAAACCCTATGATACGTTTGCCTTAGGGTCACCATAAGTTAGAAAAAGCAACAACTTGGCTTTTAATTAGAAGGTAGATGCAGAACAGAGGGTATTCCTTGGTGTCATAGTGAGTAGGAGGGTCATTGGAAGGAAGCTGGTAAGTAAAATACATAGGTCCCCTGTATTGTCCTTGTAAATTGGAGCACCGATTAAATTAAGTCTTACAAATTGTAGCATGCTCTTGATCTATTAGCTGAGCTGGAGATTTGGACACAGCCCTTTCCTCTTGCCCGGAACTGATAACACCAAAACTGGAGAATTTGAACCCTTCTCTCCTGACTAGATATGACCGCTGAAAACTGGAGACTCAGGGAACCACAGACCCAGAGGTGATGGTCTTTGCAGTGCCTCCATCTCCTGAGTCTGGTTGAGCGGTTCTCCAAATTCTTTGCCATTTGTTTGTTTGTTTGTTTCAAGAGCAGTTCCAAAAGATTTCCTGTCTGAGGAGCATGTGATGTGAAATCAGGAAACCTCAGGATGTAGGCCAAAAAAGTAAAGTTGAACAAATGGTCAGGAGAAAGGGTGCTGGTTATGGATGGTAGTGACTCTGTGTTCTCCAAGTCCACAAATACTTTAGTACCTGGAAGGAAGAAGCAGACTTCCAAGATCTGAAAAATATTTTTCAAATGTGCTCTTCATGGTCTTAGTCCTCCACCATACTTATGAGAAAAAATATACCAGTAGTTTAGGGGCTGTGGTACAGGTCTTGTGTTACATACATCTCTATCCTACATCAGAGAGACACAAAAGGAGCCAAATAAATGGACTGATGGGAAAGAAATGTTAAGAAGAGCGGATCCTCCTGAAGTTAAATGGCCAGGCTCTGAGTTTGTTAATGGCTCAAAAATGGATGCAGAGAGATGGAGAGCTTTAAAAAGATTAGAGTTTTACATTGATGAGGAGGCAGAGAAGTAGAGTGAAAGCTTAAAGAGGGGAAGACTGTGTTGCTGTAAGTTATGTGTGTATGTGTATAATGGGGAGAAGAGATAATGCATTAACAGGGTTGCTAATCCCAGCTTCAGCTGTGTTCTCTCTCTCTCTCTCTGGATGGCATGTATGTGATTTGGTTTTCCTATTGCAAAATTGCATGTAGAGGGAAAGGGCTTTCCACATTTATTGCTATTTTATAGCTTAAGCTTTGTAAGGAGTATCCTGTGCTCTCATCATGCACATGGCTGAAAAAAGAAAGGGAAAGAGGAGGAGTTGACAGTACGAAACTTGGGTATGGAAGCCAAGCACCCACTCCTGAGAACTAAATCTCAACAAATTAAGAGCAGAAAACACATCAGAATACAACATGTTTCAGGATCGCAGGACAGCATATCAGACAGGTTTAAAAAGTGCAGGAAGTAAATTTAGTAAGACCCGAGAGCACATGACCTTAACCAAAACACATATCTAGCACAACTGGTTTTCCACACAGTGGGTGCAGACATTGCTTCTAGCAATTGATGAGTGTCTGCTGGCTGCTGTATCTGGGCTCCATGAGAATGGTAGAGAAACTACCACCTGAGCTGCAGGTGTTCTGACCCAAAGCCTCTTTCCAGTTCTGCTGATATCTCAGAGGGAGGTATGACAAATGACTTCTGGAGTAGTGAGAAAGAAACTGTATCACAATTCTGCATGTGGTAGTTTTTTTCTTCTCTCAACCACATAGGATTTCAGGCAAGGTCTGGAAGGCTAGCATATTGGGTTGGAGAGGTACCGTAATCACAGAAGATAATATCTGCTTTTGTGTGTATGTGTAGTAGGGGTATGGAAAATTATGTTTATAAAAACTTTACTTTTATTAAAATAAAAAAATTATAACATACCTTAAAATAATATAGGTTTCTATAACAATACAGATTCAATCTATGGCCCGTTCCACATGGGTGGAAAGTACGTGTGTGGCATGTACTAGGATTAGAAAGGGGCATCCTTTCCGGACGCCCCTAACCCTAGTACGTGCCAAGCGTGTACAAAATGGCGGCACCCATTCTACATGGCGCCGTGATTTTGACATTGTGGACGTCTAGCGTCTGCACATCATGTGGTGGAAATGATGCCGCAAGTGTGCAATTGGTGCTTTGTGGTGCCATTTCCGCACCGCAAAAAGAAGCCGCTTTTTGCGGCTTCTTTTTGCTGCGCAAAGGAGCCACACGGTTTGTTTGCTGCAGCTCCTTCGCGCAGCAATTATGGGCGCCGGCAGAGTGACCTTTTTGGGCACTCTGTAAAGCACCTTTGTTTTCCAAAATCCAAATAACAACTTTAGGGGTCTGGAAAATCTTATAACCACAGATTTTTTGGTGGTGGTGGATCTTCTCATCTATTTCAGTTTGAATGCCCCAGTTTTAAATAACCACAGTCAGTACTGTATCCACAGCTTCTTTATCCACTTTATCAACCACTGAAAGCTTAAAAATATTTTAAAAAAATAAATTCCAAAAAGCTTGATTTTGCCATTTTATATAAGAGACATCATTTTACTATGCCACTGTATTTAATAGGTCTTGAACATCCACAGGTTTTGGTATCTATGGAGGGTTCTGAAACCAAACCCTAGTGGATACCAAGGACCCACTGTATTGGCAATTTCAACCATGTTTATTTCATGGGAATCATGACAATGAAATTGCTGTCATTTTCCAGGCCTGCTCATCTTTGGGTTGCACTCTTGAGCCTTTTGTACCCCCTTTGTTTCAATCTCTTTCCATTATAAACCAGGAATACAGAAAGAAAATAGTTTTTTGTCAAATTTACAAAGGGATTGTCCTTTCAAGAGATACCCAATGTCATCCACATTTCCATCACTTAAACAAACAAACAAAAAAATCTAGTTTTTCTTTAAAGTGGAAAAAAATCCCACAAAACATCTGGCACAGAGAATACAGATGATCATTTGTTTATATCTTTCTCTCTCTGTCTAACTGCCTTTTCCAAACACAGCCAGATGGAGCCTTTCAAAATCAAATTAATTTCAGATTAATTCACTCTGGACTAATGCCAGTTTCTTGACTCTATGCTTTGAGGCACTATCTAAATTGATTTACAGTCATGAACTTAAAAGAGCTTGGGTACTTAGGTATTGGGTGTGTGAGGATAAGTACAGTTATGCAGAAAGAAAGCTGCAACTGTTAGCTACTGCAGCTGACATTCCCACCATGCCAACACCAGCAATCCCCTTGCAAGTTTTCTCTTTTCACACACATGGGAGAAGGAGGAATTCTATTTGAAAACTCAGGTTTTAGATCCTAACAATATACTTTTATTGTAAGGGCGCAATAAAACTGCCTATGAGAGAATGATAAACTTGCAAACATGTTATGGTTGTTTGGATGAACTAACATCAGTTGTGAGTCAGTATGGTATAGTGGTTAGGGTGCTAGACTTAGAAGTTTATCACATGAACTTTAAAACTGGCTCAAGCCTCCCAGGCTGCAACCAGGACACGGGATGGAGGCGGGGATTGTTGCATGCTAAATCAGCACCTAAACACCATCCGCCATCAGCCTGGGTCCCAGCTGTGCTCCACCATCACTTTTTAGAAGCTGGAAAGTTTCCGACTTCAAAAAAGTGCTGGTGGAGCGTGGCTGGGACCTGGCTTGGACCTGGGCTGATGGCTGTAATTTAGCATGTGATAATCCCCACCTCCATCCCATGTCCCGGTTGCAGCTCAAGAGGCTTGAGCTGGTTTTCAAGTGCACGCGATAAACTCCCCAGATTTGGAAAAAAAACCAGGCTCAAATCCCAACTCACCCACTAGGTGGCCTTGGACAAGTCACTGACTCTTAGCTTCTCTCTCTGAGTGTGAAGAATATGTGGGTGAAGCCCATACAGTAGGCTCTCCACATTTGTGGCTTTAGCTTTTATGGATTTGATTATTTACAGATTTGATTAATATGTCCTCTCTAAGAATCTCTAGTTCCCCCAGTGCAACTCTATGGTCAACACACAACACAAGTTGTGCTTGAGGACCTGAAGATTCCTAGGGAGCCACTCTCAATGGGCACCTTTATTATCTGACTTGTTTCGACTAAAATTTGGGTTTCTGCAGAGACATAACCGTCAGCTCCAGTAAATTATAAGATAAATGTCAGACAGCAATTGCGTCATTAATGGAGCTGCATCAGCAAACAGCAATAATCTTTCTCTAAAAGGCACATTTCTATTCGAGGATGCCTATCTTGACCAAGGAAAAGGTTGCAATGGGATTATAAAGATAATATTTAAAATGCATGTGCGGTTATAGTAAATGGAACTGATGATTTATGCAAATATAAACCCGAAGTAGTTTCCCCTGCCTCAAATAGGTCCTGTTGCCAAATGATGATGATGATGATGATGATGATGATGATGATGATAAATATTTTTTTTTTTAATGTGATGTGGTTTATTCAGCTTTACATGTTGGGGTTCTGTGTGATTATTTTCCCCTACAGCTTCTAGACAACACAAATAAGTAGAGAAAATTTTTTATTCACTGACTGTGTTGAGTTTTGAGGCTGCAAGAGAAGCATGCATTGCAAATAGCAGTTCATACAGTTACAAAGCACTGTACCCAATAGACTGTTTCCCACATGCATGTGAGTTGTTACCAACAAAAAGACTTTCTGGTCAAGAACTTTGAAGAATATAAGAGCTTCTGTCATCTTCCTAAAGGTTCACTTAGAGTTAATGTGGCAGGCTTTGTTAGGGAAGGCATTTCACAGAAAAAAGGGGCAACCACCAAAAAGGCTCTGCATTTCCTAGGTACCCTTGGAAATTAGGATAACGACTATTATTATTATTATTATTATTGAAGAATTCTCACATCTGTTCTCTATAAACAGTACAATGTCCTTCCAATCCTTTATACACATCTCTGATGTGAACCTCACTGAACATAATTGGCTTTATGTTTGAGCAGACATGCAGAGCACTGTGCTGTAAGACAGACACACATTCCGTACATGAGCATCAATTTGAGAGCAAAACAGTAATCCTCTACGTTTTCCAACCTATGTGGCAAAATCCTAGCAATCTCTGAGCAACATTTTTTCCATGAACATACAGTGTGTCTTCCTGTAGAACAATCTATAATGAGCTCTCACCACCTCCTTATAAACACCAGTTCTGCAGTCCAAGCACCACCTTTGTATTTTTTCTGGGCCATGGACTGTCAGTGCAGCTCCAGAGGCATAGTCAGACTATCTTTTAATGGGATGCTACTATGTGGATCTCTGTATAACACAAATAAACTGTGAACAGGTTTGCAGTGAGATTTAAACAGTAGCACCCTTAAATCATGGCAACAGCAATGAATTGACAGGCCAGGAAATAGTGGGGTGAGGCAGCAAGGTGTGCATCTGCACTTCAGAAATAATGCAGTTTGACACCACTTTAACTGCCATGGTTCTTTCCTACAGAATCCAGGGATTTGTAGTTTTGTGAGGCGCCAGGACTCTTGGATAGAGAAGGCTAAAGACCTTGTAAAACTACAAACCCCATGATTCCATGGCATAGAGCTGCAGCACTTAAAGTGGTGTCAAGCTGCATTATTTGTACAGTATAGATGAATGTTGAGTCTATGAAAGCTTATGAGTTAATGTGAATCACTCCACCGACTCATTAGTCAACCTTGGACCAGTTACTCCTTCTCAGCCTAACCCAAATTTACTAGATTGCAGTGAATATTTATTTATTTATTTATTCATTCATTCATTCATTCATTCACCTTATTTCCCCCAGTTTTGGACTCATGGCAGCTTACCACAATTGCAACAAATGTACTTAAAATTCACAACATACAAAGTTAAAAAGCAATTAAAGCATCATCAAATCTGTACCAGTTAAAAACATAAACCATTAGCAGCAACAGCAGCAACAACAATAACAAATAATAGTCTAGAACATTATGCAAAGCCTGTTTCTCATTTTTTAAAAAGGAATCAATTCTCAACAGTCTGTTGGAACAATAAAAAAGTCTCCACTTGCCTGCAGAAAGACAGCAAGGAGATGCTGGTCTATCCTCTCTGGGGAGGAAATTCTAGAGTGTGGGAGCAGCCACTGAGAAGGCCATCTTCTATGTTTCCACCAAATGAACTTGTGAAAGTAATGGGACAGAAAGAAAGGCCTCCTCAGAAGATCTCAAAACATGGGCAGGTTTGTATGAGAGAATGTGGTTCTTTTGCTAACCTGGACCTGAGCCATACAGACTTAATGGGTCAAAACCAGCACTTGAAATTGTTCCCTGGACAGGCAGTCACTGGAGCTGTTGCAACATGATAGTTGTGTGTTCCCAGTGGGAATGGAAGAGTCACCTTGAGCTCACTGGAAGAAAGGCAGAATTATCTTTGCAACTGACTGAATAAAATCACAGGGGGGAAATTAGAGGTAAGATAAGTTCCAGCACTAATAATAATAATAATAATAATAATAATACCTCCCCCTATGCCATGTTGTGCCATGGATGGGATTGAATCAGAAGTGATCATGGCACAGTAGTATGAGGAAGAAGAATAGAGATGCCATTGCCATCAGTACGCAACTCCTGTCCCAAGAGTAACTTACTCTGATTCAGGTTTGCACATATTAGTATGTACAGGTGCTTCACTCTATATCCAAAGGTCTATCCTTTCTAAAGACTTGTATTACAGACTCTGGCTTATATCAAACAGCAACCATTTGCAGCACATGTACATGGATATAAATATACATGAAACCACTCATACTTCCTCTTTCCAAGAAAATCAGATTTTATTTTATTTTTTTAAAAGAAAGAAATAGGTAAGTCTAATTACACCAACTCTCCTCTTTACACAGTTGCAGATCAGAAGACCCAGCGCTGCATGCTCGTACAGGCTCTGTCTTCAAAGGAAGCCTTACAAAGAATTCCTAATTAGGAGTAAGGATGTCCATGGGAGATATAATTGTACAGTTCTTTTTGAAATGGTCTCACTCTGTGATTTCTCCCAGTGGTCACTTGGCTTGCATGCGCGCAGATATGGAGCACATTTTTATGCAGTGTGGTGCTTGTTACCTTTTTACATTATACTGGAGTGATCTGTTTTGCTTGGCACTTTGAAGTGATTTTGTTTTTTAAAGGAGAACCATGTGAAGTAGGGCAAATTAAACTTTTGGGGTTTTTTAGGTTCAAAGTAGATATTGGGGGGAAGGTGCATTTCCTGTGATTAACCCTTTCCCTCTTCCCACAATGAAATTTTGATTTTATTTTTGTCCCCAGAGATATCTGCTTTAACAGTCAGACTTGCGCATCCAGCCACCAATCACAAAAAAGAAGAAGATAAATACAAGATACATTTTGCTATGACAAAGAGACAACTTTTACCACTTAGGAGAGCAATTCTGCAACTTCTGCTCCCCGTATGGTAACTTCAGGTTTGACAATGTGGAGGCTTAGTGGTTAAGGTGCCAATTCTGATGATTGTAAGGTTGGAAGGTTGGCAGTTCAAGGCCCAAGCACCATGTGATGGGGTGAACTCCTGTCACTAGTCCCAGCTTCTGCCAACCTAGCAGTTTGAAAGCATGCAAATGCAAGTAGATAAATAGGTAAACTTTGGTGGGAAGGTAACAGCGTTCTGTGGAGACATGCTGGCCATATGACCACTGGAGTCATCTTCAGACAACGTTAGCTTTTCAGCTTAGTAATGAAGATGAGCACTGCCCCCTACAGTTGGTTACGACTAGACATTCATGTCAAGGAGAAACCTTTACCTTAAGATAGGAAGGACAGACTATTGTCTACTGCATTTCTGCACAGCAGCTGTTTGTCAATCTGAGACAAGTTAACTTCCCTTCCTTCAAGTCTTCCGATTCTAAAATAGAGGAAATTCCCAGAGTTGACCTAACTGCCATAGAATTACAACTATTACAGGTACTTCTCTTTTCTCCCCCAGTTTCTTTACTGAAAGCTCATTGACACTAACTGCTTTGTCAATTTTTTCTTCCTGCTGTCTCTTCTGTGGAACTGTGTGCCTGGACCATGTGGTGGCTTGCCTGTGCTTCACCATCTTTCCTTCAAATCTCTTCTTAAAACCCACTTTATTCTTTCAGTACCAGTCACCAACTTTAACCAATCTTTATCTATATGAAACCATGAATTAGGGCGGATCCACTCCATTTTGCTGCCTGAGTTGGAGCTTCCTTCCCTCCCTCTAACTCAAACTACCCAAGGCAGTTATCAAGATCAGTCAGGTTATTTTGCCATCTGAAGCAGAAAGTCCAAAAATCATTTCTCTCTTTCTGACAGTAAAAACGGAATAATGATCAACTAAATATCTACCAATTTGCTGCCCTTTCATAACCCCCCAAAACAACAGAGAAGGAAAGCCACTTCAGTTAGCTTCATAGTAGAATCAATCCTCCCATAGAAGACTTTTTTCCATATTCTTTCTTTCCTAACCATTGCTGGTCCAGGTGTCTCAATGGATTCCGCTTTCTCACTAAGGATAAGTAAATCTGTGATTGTTGATTACATTGAATCCCAGCATAAATACTTGGATCCTGGACCTTCTGCTTTCGTCAGTGTAGTAGCCAACTTTTGATCACCACACATTTGGTTCCAGCTTAAGCTCTTTTAGAGAGCCAGCATAACATAGTGGTTTGAGTGTTGGACTAGGACTCTGGAGACCAGGGTTAGAATCCCAGCTCAGCCATGAAACTCACTGAGTGACCTCAGGATAAGTCACACTCTCCTAGCCTCAGAGGATGGCAATGGCAAACCCATTCTAAAAAAAAAAAAAAAAAGCCAAGAAAACCCCATGATACTTTAGGGTTGCCAAATGTCATAAATGACTTGAAGGCACACAGCAGCAAAGTAAGCTCTAATAATCAGTCATTGTCTTAAAAATGTTGCACCAGAGAAATACAAGCTATCTATTCATCTACTTCAGTACTGTCTAGCCTGATGGCAGTAAGATTTCCAATAGAGAAAAGTGTTTCTAATCTCCTTTTCCATTAAAGATCCCCAAACAAAAATAGATAGTTGAGGGACTGAACCTGGGGTATTCTGCATGCAAAACGAGATGAAGCTAAATTGAATGATGTAAGAAGTTCCTCCACACAGGGGCTATATATTTTGGGATGGCATATGTTATTGTTCTTGTAACCCAATTTGGGCACCATGAAAAGTAACTTCTCTCTCACCACAAGCATGCAGATTATTTGTTGCAGTAAATATTATGTATTATTACTTTATATTTTAGGATGGTGTGTGTTATATTTCTTGCACCCCAGTTTGCACACCATAAAAAGTCATCTCTTGTTTCTCATCACAAGCATGCAGATTATTGCTTTCTATATATTATATATTATGAGGAACAGCGTATGCCTGAATTGCTTGCCATTTTTCCTCATTTCATGCAAATAGAAAACATGAGTTTTTTTTAAAGAGGTTTGAGAGAACCACATGGCATTGAAAATGGCCACACATGGAGCAAAGCCTTTAGTGATGTCATAGCAAAGTTTCCCCCCTTGTCTTTTGAATTCAAGCGAAAGATCGCTGTGGTTTGCCTAACCTCCAGAAGCCATAGATTCCACAGTGCTGTATTCCATTATGTTAGCGTGAAATGTGTCATGATGTATTTGAAAAGCCCAGCTTCTCACGTATTTAAAGGTTTGGAAAGGTTAATTGAGGAAAAACACTAATTTAGAATGACAGCCCCACAGAGGGTGAAAGTACCACCTTCCTCTTTAAATACCAGAAAAGTTGCTCAGAAGTTCTACTTTTAGGCCACAAAATGCTGTGGAAAAATAAATACCAAGAAGAAAGCTTCTTGGCTTCATGACTACTGAGAAAAACACAGAGGGTGTTGAGTGGTCACCCATGAAACAATAGCAGGATTTAAAAAACAACCATACCTCAAACATATGATGACAGGCCTCAAAAGTATTATACTTTCAAATAGCACAATTTTTGACACAACCAAATTTTAAGGGGATAACTCCTTTTGCAATGAAATTATTTTTTCCACTTTCTTAATGGAAGAACTGTTTAGTGTGGATAGGGTTGCCATAAGTCTGGACCTCCAAACTGGGACAAATGTAGGACAACATTTTAAAATGTAGGACATTTTTTTAAAAAAATGCAGGACACTCCCCCGCGCTCCTTCCTGGCCTCTAAGGGGGCTGAGGCCTCCTTAGAGGCCAGGAAGGAGCCCGCGGGGCCGCCAGCAATCGCCGCGATCGCGGGCAGCCTCCTCCTCCTTCCCAGTCTCTAAGGGAGCCGATGCCTCCTCAGAGGCCGGGAAGGAGGGAGGAGGCCGTGGGGAGGTGGGGAGGGTGGCGCGGCCATGCGGAGGAGGCGCCGCCTCCACCTCGCCTCCACTGCCCTCCTCTTCCTCCGCCTCCTCCACGCAGCCATGCACAGTGGAGGAGGAGGAGGGCAGCGAGGCCCTGCGGTCCGCAGCCAACCTGGCTGCAACCGGGGTTGTCCCGGTTTTTGGCAGCACCCGGGACGGGAGGGGCCTGTGCCACCAAAACCGGGAAAATTCCAGTTGCAGCCGGGTTATGGCAACCCTTAAGTGTGGAGGAAGTTATCACAGTTGTCAATATCTCATACCTTCCAATATTTCGCATATTGATGGAATATTTCACATAGATGAAAACTGGAACAAGGAACATCAGAGTGTGGTCAGGATGGCAACAGTTGAAAAAGTGAGACAGCAGAGGATTAAGAGAGACTGTCCCTGCCAAACTGAGACAGTTGGAAAATATGCATGTTGGACCAATACACAAAAGTTTTTCTCACACATGTAGAAAATACTTGCTACTGAATGTATACTACTGTGCAGGACACACCCTCTGTTCCCCACTTAGAATAGAGAAGATTTCAATGAAAAGTATAGATAGGCATGTTTCTGAGTGGGAGATACCAGCTTTGGTACAATGACAAGCACTGTAACCTACATCTATCCCATCCTTCCACCCTCTAGGTTTATTCTACTGCTGCAAGGAACTGCATATACTGCATTGCTAATGACCTTATTTTATTAGGAAAGGACAACACAGCTATGCTTGCTGTTTTCCACAACTGAAAGCAAGGCCCTGCAGCCAAACTGTCATGTCTAATCATTATGTTGCTTGAGTATACTTAAAACAAAATAACCTTTACAAAGGAAGTGTGCGCGCCTGCATACATGCATGCATTCCATCTCTCAATGCCAACGTAATCCCATAGACTAAATGCCAGGCTGGCACCTGAGAAGCTGAGGTTGAAATCCCAGCTCAGATGCTGGGTCGCAAAGCAGCCATGAGCCATTCAGTATCAGTCTGTAAAATGGGGATAAACACCAAGTATCTCCCAGCATATCTGCTAACTACTAGAAGTTTAAAAATGCAGATCCCAGCGCTTCGAAGTGTGTTACAAAGCAGAATGTTGTCTGTAACACCTTAATTTTTTTTTAAAAAAAGAGCTGAGACATTATATTTTAGGAGAAAAAAGACTTTCTCATTGATAGTGCAGTCTTTCAACTACTCATCTTATAACTGTATGTAATTATGACTCCTGTTAATTAATTGGTTTAGCCCAGTGAGTGAGGAATGCTTGCAGAGGTATAGTTCAGAAAAAGAGAGCTGGAGTAAAAAAAAAAAGAAGAAGAAGAAGAAGAAGAAGAAGAAGAAGAAGAAGCTGCTCCTCCCAAAGGAACAAGAATTAGGCCTTTAGCTAATGGGATTTCAATTTATATGTGCAGGAGAGAATAGAAGAATGAATTTGTTGGAGTAGTTTTTAGAGTTCCCAGGTTGCAGGGTCAGGCCCTTGTACTCTGATCCTTAGGGCAAGGGGAGGAAATTTTGGGATAAAAATGATAGACTATTATTTTTCCTGTTTGCCCATGCCTTCCAGTGTTTCACAGATGGAAATTAGGATACATGTGGCCAAGCAACATTTGAACATGGTCAAGAGGGCAAAAATGAAGAACACACAAGCTAGGAGAGACTATAGCAGCTTTTGTTTACCACAGCTGCTTGTAGACAGTTCTCCTTAGACCATTGTACAAAATAAACCACACCTTTCTATGAAACTGAAGCCCCTTTCCCCTGTCAATGTCTCAGTTCTTATCCTAGAGCATTCTCATCTCATTGCTTCATTCCAGAATCCTTTGTGACAGTGCATAGGATTTGGCATGCATCTCTTCTATTGCATGCAACTTCACTAGCATCCTTAAAGACATTGTGGCCTCAAACGGACTATTGCTGTTGCTGAACACTTAGGCTGACCTTCTGTGCTTCTTCACTCTCTATCACTCATTCCCCCTCTCCCCACATTCAAAGACTCTTAGTTTTTACTTGCAACTGTTTAGAGATCACCTCTGGCGGGTATATACAGTAAATAGGATTATCTGACTAGAGAACCTCTCTAATCAATGTTTTATTGGAGGCATACAAGAAACAATGTGCCCTTTCTGAGAAGACTGTATGAGACACATTTTCATCTATAAACATAAATAGGAAAATTTAAATAGAAGGCAATACACAATGTTTGACCAGAACTGGTTGACCCAAGGGTTTTCAGGGGTCAAACTTGATGAACTCAGTGGAGCGTGGAACTCAGCTAGTACACATATAATTATGGATTTCTGCAAATAATGGTATATAACATGAAAGTCAGTGATTGAAATGCATATTTCTACCTATACCTTTCTTCTGTCTTTCTCAATAACCTCCTCTTTAATTGGCTTTTTAACCATGGTTTAACGTTATATCTACAACAAGGTTAACTATAATTTAACAATAACCTTTTGAACTGAGGTTTACAAACCCACTTCAAATCCTGGTTTTAAATTGGGGTTAATGCGGTATAGTAACCATAGTTACCAAGTAATAATCATAGCAGAGATATAATGGTTAACTATGACTATGGCAGCCAAGGGAATGGAGAGAACACAAAAGCCCAAGGGAGACATCTGGCCAGCAAGGTTACATTTAGACACAAGCTGAAAACTGCAACATTCCCCACTTCCACCACATGTTCTTTTGTGTGAGGTTAATTGACTGAAATCTGGGGAAATATGACATGACCCAGTGTTTACCATTGTGGCTAGCTAATGAAAAAAATGAGTGATAAAATATTGCTATTCCTTTAAAATGCATTTGGTTGCTGCTTTCAAATTTTATTTTATTCCCCACCCAGCATGGATATCCAATACACCTTATCTCACTATTACTAGTAATTTAAAAGGACAATCAACCTCTATGTGATGCTGGTTAATTAATTACTTATATTGCCATCAAACAGATGAAACTAGGATAACAGCTGCTGCCGAATCAATATTCTCAAAATAAAATAAAAATATATATATGAGTGCCTCCAGCTCAATCACAGTTCACTGCATTCCCAATCTTTTTATGCAGTGAGTGTGCACTGAGTGTGAACAAGAAAACCCAACAAAAAACTAAAGGGAGAATGAGGTAAAGTGAGAGCAATCCTCTCTGTTATTTGCTGAATTATGTCCCCTTGTTCACTTCACCTTTAATGCACCCTTAAATCAGAGCTAACTATGGGAGGGAGGGTGAGCAAGGGTAATGCACAATCCAATGATGGATCTAAACCAAAGACAATTCAGGATCAAAAGTCCATGTCAGTGCTTGAAAATATATCACATTATGTTGTTTACTGATGTCAACATTCATTAGTATGAATTTTGCTACAGTGGCTTCCATGCTGTTTGTTGATTTCCATCTTCAAAAACAACTCCACAGCTAAGCAGATATAACATTACTTCTGAACTAGGAGGGGAAATCATAGAATGATAAAGAAGGAAGGGACTGCAAAAGCCATGCAACCCACCCTCTGGCATTCAGGAATACACCACAAAAGCACTCCTAAAAGATGGTCATCCAACCTCTGTTCTATGAGTCAACTCTGTTTAAAGACCACCAAAGAAGGAAAGTCCATCACATTCTGAAGCAGACTATTCCAGCATCAAACAGCTCTTACAGTCAAGACACCATTCCTAATGGAATTTTGTTTCTTGTAATTTAAATGGAATCTTGTTTGTTGTAATTTGAACCCATGGGTTCCTGTTCTAGTCTCTGGAGAAACAGAAAACAAGCTAATCTCATCCCCTACATGACATCCCTCCAGATTTAAAGCTGGCTATCATATCACCTTTCCATCTTCTCTTCTCCAAGGTAAACATATTCATTTCACTTCATGTTATATGTAAAACTAGATGTGTCACTGATCCTAAGGTGGCTGGTCAAAGTGGCAAATGCTTTATCTAGTTCCCCAAACCTTCTGCTTAAGAATTAGACTTAAAAGCATTCAGCATCACCACACATTTTCATATCTGCAATGGCAACTAAGGAACAAAATCTGCCAGTTTCAGTTTCTCCCACAGTCAGCGTTTTCAAACCTTATATTCTTTGCGCTCCAGATATGACAACATTCATGATTTTTGGTACATTTTTCAAAAAGTAATTGAATGAGGGGGAAAATCCCCCATTTGCAGTGGTCACATTCAACAGATGTATATACAGCTTTCAGCATAGAGAGTATTATGCTATATCCGCCTGCTATGGGATTGTTAAGAATGGGGACAAAAAGAGGTGGCAATCCTCATTTGGCAATTACCATCTTTGAATATGTAGGGATTCAAACTGAGACTTTTAATAATAAAGCCAAACCCTGGGCCAGGGAGCAAATCTTTCAGTTTCTCCCATGTTCTTTTCAGGGCCAGGATCCTACTGAATGAAATGACTTGTGCAACAGACCATAGAGTAAGCCATTCAACATTTTCACTGAGTTCAGTGGGAAGTTTGTCTTGGACTACAAATCCCAGAACCTTTCATCCCAGCATTGAGATTTCTGAGAGCTATAGTCCAAAATAAATTCCACCAAGTTCTCCCTCCCTCTGATAGTGGAGTGACTCAAAGGAAGGCTTTGGAATGAAAGGAAAGCAGTTAACAGAGAGGACACTGATCCCTGAGATTTTTCTGTTCTCATTACATTTATGACTTTAAAGGTTAAAACCAGCAGTTTGAACTGGACCTGTAGAGAAACTGAAAGCTCAGGAACCTTGTTGAAAGATTGCTTTAGTATGACCTGATGCACTGGCTCCAAACTCTTGCAACCATATTTTGAAATCATTGAAGCTTCCCAACGGTCTTGGCATTTCAAACATGTAAATGGTGGCAAGATACTTTCACAGAGTTGGTCCTGCATAAAGCTATAAACATGTTTATATTTCATACATGCCAGCTTTTGGTTTCTGAATGACCAGATGACTTGGCATTGCCATAAGATGAAAGCAACATTTTCCATTTAGCCAGCTGAAGGCAATAAATGATGAATGTAGCATTCCAGAGATCTCCCACAGGTCACTGGATACATCTCTTCACTGAGTCCAGACTAATTCTAACTGCCTGCCAAATAATCTGCTGCCACAATCGACCAAGCCATGGAAAAGAGTGGGATTCTCCTTTGCAACGCTTGGCTGTGTAAATCAAACCCAGCAGATTGAATGAAATGGGTTATTCTGGAATCCACCAGACCAGAAAATATTCATGAATTTAAATAAGTAAATATATGTTTTTGTGGAAAGCAACAACCAGAACAAGTAAAGAATGCCAAGTAATGGTTTAGTTTTATATCCCCACTCTAGGATGGGCATACTCTATGGGTTACAGACTGATATTTTGTTTCTCTAGATCCTTCGTGGAACACACTGGATGCCTGACAGTTATTGCTGTGGAGGGAAGACGCCAATGAAGACCAAGATCCGAAAGTGGAGGAAAAGGTCACAACTTTATTAAGCAAGCAGCAACAAAGGTAGCGTTGGCCCAAAGCATGAGGTATGGATCTGGAGCATCGATGAACCCTCTGGTTGGTCAATAAACCGAAATGCCTGAACACGGCCAAGCTTCGAGATGACACAGGGGCAGCAGAAACACCCTCTCGCAGACATGCAACCTGCCAGTCGCATGTTCTCAGTTAAGTCCCTAGTCACCGGGAGGTGCTGTTATGATGTGGCCCCTGCAATGGCCACACTGCATGCCCTCAGTGCTCCAGGGTCCCAAAGAACTCCCAATCCAGTGCTACATAGCCCTGGAAACCACGCCCACCAGATCCAGGACCTATGCTACCGCCCCAAAAGTTGTGACAAAACACACACTGAACCGGAGGGAGGGAGGGTGGGAGAGCAAAGCAATAATGGTGTGCTGCAGCAATGCCACGTGGCTTTAAATAGGCCAGTCAACCAACCAGGGCCAGGAGAGGAAAGAGACCCTGCCTCCCTGGCCCTGACGAGCCAATCAGCTGCCCCGGGGACCAGAGAAGCCAATCGGGGAAGACTTCCGCCTCTTCCTGTCTGGGCAGCCAATAGTGGGCCCACCTGCCCCCGCAAAGCATGCTGCAGAGTCTGAGGCAGAGGCTCCATCACCCCAGCAGCAACAAGGCCACCTCAGTGAGTTGGGTGGCCTCATTTTTCAGGTGTTTTGGGGTGCAGGGATCCCTGAAAGCCAAAATGAGAGCTCATCACTCACATATACTCCAACCTTTCTTCCATTTACCTTACTCACCCCTGTCCAGGCTTAAAATCTCATCCCTGTCTTGCAGATGCTTCCTCCTGCTCCTACATCAACCTAACTTCAATTCCTCACTTCTCAAACCCACATGGCTGATGAACTGAAAGGCTAAAATGAGAGGTGAGATTGGCACTTAACAGCTAAGATGTGGAGAGGTGCCAATTCTGAATGCTCAAGATGGAATTGTGCTACAGCCAATTAAGAATTTGTGTTCTGCAAATAGAATTCCTCTTTTAACTAATTATATTATTGCCAATTCACATTATAAAAACAGTTCTGTGTTAAAGCAGCATTACTGTACTAAATTGTGTATTAAAGAAGTAATGTCCAGGAACACATCTACTTTGATAACTGAGTTATATCTGTATATTCCTTAGCTCCCACTTCTAACTAAACTTCTCAGGTGACTCCCTGCCACTGACTCCAAACTCTATCAGTCTTCCCTTTTATAGCATATTCTTCCATTCCTGCTTCTGTTACCATGAGTAATGAATTTCATTAGCATATTGGTTAATGTCTTCATTTTTAAAAAAAAAAAGAGTTTAAACATAAACTAAGCTTCTGCTAAGCTTTCCACAAATCACAGGAGCATTTTATGGGATTGGGGAGAGAAGCGGGGGGAAAAACCCTTGTAGTTAGAGAGAATCAGCTACATCCCCAAATGCAAACCATTCATCAGCTTATCCTGTTATTAAATCCTACTCAAAAACTGTTAATACCCTCTCAAACAATGCAATGCTGAAACCAATATGCAAAAATGTAATACCATCGCATCACTAACTGGAATGGAACCAGCTACATCTTCTACTAGAATATGGTAAGAAAAGATTCAGAAGAATACAGAAGACAGTTCCATGAAATCAATACATTTCTTGTCAAAAACTCAGTGCATGTGCCTCTGAATTGGATAGATAGTAAGATAAATACACAGGTACTATGATAAAGGGTCAACTGCATACATGTGTAGAAATGACAGTAAACGTAATGAAATGGGTACCACATAGACCCATTAACAAAATGGTGAAAGGTCTGGAAACCATGCCCTATGAGGAGTGGCTGAAGGAACTGGGTAAATTTAACCAGGAGAAGAGAAGGTTAAGAAGTGATATGATAGCCACATGTTTATTATTTAGGATGGAGGAAGCTTGTTTTCTGTTGCTCCAAAGAATAGTACATGGAGTAATGGATTCAAGCTACAGGATAAGAGATTCCACCTAAATTTTAGGAAGATGTTCCTGACAGTAAGAGCTGTTTGACAGTTGCCTTGGAAGGTGGAGGGGACTCCTCCTAGCATTCCATAGGATGTTGACATGACACTCAAAATGGAACAGATTGCTATAACTGTGCAGTGTGAAAGGGCAGTGGGATCTTATTAAATACAGCATCCTCAACTATACACAGCACCTATGACACAACAACCACCTATGTTGCATGTTGAGGACAGAAGACTAGTTTAGAAGGCACGGGATAAGTCCTTATAGTGGGGGAAAGGTGGGATATAAGTAAATAGTAGTAGTAGTAGAAGTAGAAGTAATAGTAGGAGCAGCAGGAGTAGTGGCTGTGCCATGGCACATGTGGTTTTATCTTCCAAACCATTCCTTACCAGTCCTTTGGCCATTTTGACCACACTCTGATGTTGCTTGGCCACAGGCATCCTGGTTTTCAGCTTTCTAATGCTGGATGGTATCTAAAGTACAGCACTGTATTTGAAGCAGACCACTGTATAAAGCACAATGAACTCCCTTTGAGTATATTATGAGAGAGGAATAAAAGTCCTCTTCTCTTCTCCATTCATTTGTTCACAAACATCTATATTCTCCCTTGCTTGCATCCTCCCCCCACACCCAACACCTAATGTAAAAATCTTTATACACATTGACCTTTCCTTGTACTTCGGCAAGGAAAGGCTAAAGCATCTGAGGCTTTTTTTTTATTTTTAACTTCAGGAGGTTCTTTTGAGATTTTTATTTTAAAGGGTAAATGTGCACATGTTGCACAATAAAGTAAGTAGGGAGTATTGAAAGTCCTGAAATGAGAAAGAGGTTTGTAAGTTTTCAGAATGTAGGTGAAAAAAGGGCTCATCTCAAAATGCCCTGTTATTATGATTAAACATGAACCCACATGAACCCAGGGAGGTCTGTTAGAATTTTTATTCTGACACACTGCAGAATTAATGCAGTTTGACACTGCTTTAATGGCCCTGGCTCAATGCTATGGAATTATATGATCTGTAGTTTTGTAAGATATTTAGCTTTCTCCCTCAGACAGCTCTCGTTCCACATCAAACTACAAATTCCAGGATTCCATAGGATGAAGCCATAATCGTTAAAGTGATGTCAAACTGCATTAATTTCAGCAGTGTTGCAGCAGCCTCCCCAACTTTTTTTGTTTAAAAGAGGGTGTTGGTTTTCTTTGTCTCTTTTGTTCTGAATCCAGTGCAGCATTTAGAAATCCTATTTCCCACCTGCAACCAGGAGTTCAGAATTCTACCAGCCTTTATATTCTTGTCTAGAAGTTGTTGTTGTCATTTGGCAAACAAGATAACTTTGACCTATGCTGACCTTATGAAGGAGAGACCTGCAAGGTCAACAACATCCCTAGCTAGGTCTTGCAGTCAAAGCTATGTCTTCCTTAATAGAGCCTGTCCACCCATAATGTGCTCTTCTTCTTTTCCTACCTCTTCCCACATTACCAAGAATGATCTTTTCCAATAAGTCATGTATTTTCCTGACATGTCCAAAGTATTACAGTCCCAGTTTAGTCATACTAAACACTATGACCGACAGGATTCATAATTCTTGGTATTTAATGATATATCTTTGCACTTCAGGATCTTATCTAGATCCTTCAAGGCTGCCTTTCCAAGTCTTAGATGTATAGAAGACTGTATCTGAACTCATGAGATTGGTAGGGATAGGGGGGAAATCATTTATTAATTCAATTTCCTGACAGTCAAGAAACATAGTTGGGCAGGATAATGGCTGCTGTTACATTTTTCATTCTTTGTGAAGTTTTTAAAGAGGTATATGTGAAATTTCTGCATAGAAAATATGTTTTCAGCCCACAAAATGTACTTCCTGTACAGGAAGCAGGGTATTTTGTGCAGAAATCATGATATCTTGAGCAGGAAACATGTTTTGTGTACAGAAAATGCATTTTCCATCTAACTTACCACATGTACCTGTGAATTCCCAAAGCACAAATAGTGCTGGGAATATGTGCAAATATTTTTTTAAATAATAATTAATTTTATTCTTTACTTCTTCTTTCAAATTATTTATTTCTTCTTATAAAACTGAGAAAGACAAAGGCTTACATCCCTGGTTGTGGGTTTTGTGTTGTGAGAACAGCAACATGCAAAGACAGCATTGTGGTAAATCAAGGTGTCTGCATATGTCCCTTCAAGCCACCTGTTGACTTATGGCAACCACATGAATTTCATGTGGTTTTCTTACACAAGTAATACTCAAGAGATGCTTTTGCCAGTTCCTTTAAATGATGTGTTACAAGTCTATTAGAGCTGGAAGGAACTGTAGTCCAACTGCATCTCTGGATGGTGCCACTATTTACTTGTGAAAAATGCCATAGGTCAGAAGAGATCAGATTTCCCCCTCTATTGTGTTTAATTTCATTCAAGCATTGACTCTGTGTAAAGTCAGAATATGTAGAAGACCCCACTCCTGACATTTGATATAGTACTGATTACACCTCACAGGCAGTTCCTTAATGTGTGGGCTGTTTGCACCAAACATAGGACACAGTCGCAATGCACACCATACAACATTTCATAAGTGAAAACTGGGACATCTTTGTCCAAGCAAAAGAATGTGGTCCAGATAGCAAATGTTTTGAATGAGGAGGAAAAAATAAATTAGATGAGGCTGAAGCAGATTGCTTTTACCTAAGCCTACTGGGAAGGGCAAAATGCAATCCCTCCCTCCTGCCCTGCAACTAACTGAATGTTAACTACTTTTGCATTTTGAACCCAGTTTGCAGCAACAGAGTAAGCTGAAGAGAAAAGGGGCAAGTGGGAGGAGGAGAGAGAAAATGAGACATTTTAATAGAAGCTGAAAAGGTAGCACCACAGAGAATTAATCAGAATTGTCCCTGGCCAAATTGGAACAGTTGGAGGGGATGCAGATGGGGTCTACAACTCTCTTCCTATTCATAGGTTTTTTAGAGGAAGAATGCCGGAAAAGGGCTTCTCTGTGTGCTGTGTGTATCTCCTGGTACTGTGCTTAAAATTCCTTTTCTACAATTGTGCCAGCTCTGTGGAATCTCCTGCTGTGGAAAGCTCATCTGGTTTGGCCCATTGAGGTTTTTACAAAATAGGCTAAGATAATTTCATCCTGCTGGGCATGTGGGAATGGTTAATCTGCATGCTGTAGTCTCTTATAAATGCTTTTATATACCATGCCGTCTGCAAATGCTGTATTTCGATTTTTAAGGCGGGACTTAATTGCTTTAATTATTTTCAGCACCCTGCATGTTTGTTTTTACAACAAGCTACCTTAAGGAGCCCTTGTAGGCTGAAATACCATGGTAGATACTTCAAATAAATAAATACATAAATGATGGTGATGACATTTTTTTTTAAAAATCACCATCCCAAACGGCTAAGCAACAAGAACCAGGAGCTAAATTTATCACTTCTCATCTTTTCTCTTCTCTGTCTCTTTTTTTGGGTAAGGATCTACTGCAGTAATATTTCCACACATTATTTAACAGCTGAAGTTTTCACAAAAAATGAAGCATCCAACTCTGGACCCACCAGGAGATAACATCTCATTGTTCATCCGTGGTTTGTTAAAACTGGACCTTTTCTCTTGAAGACTCTGGTCAAGGTGCGGCATCGTTTTAAAGCCCGGAATGGTGCTTCCTCAAAAAATATGAAAGAAATGTCCACCAGCTGTGACTCTGTCCCCACACAGCCTGACTCCAGAGCAGCTTTTGATTCCTGTCCTTGTGGGTGGTACCATTATGGCTCTCAAAATCGTATTGTCTTGCTTAGCAGTGCTGCACTTAATTGGACTGCCTTCCGATCAAAGTCAGAAACCGCAGAACCATTCTCGGAATGGAGAGTACACGCAGGATCCCTTGGCAGTCTGGAGTCTTTTGATTTCATTCCTCAACGCCGTAGGACTTTGCTGCATACACTCCCAGCATTTAACACCACTTTTCATTTAAGCTTGTTCATTTTTGAAGGTAGAATGAATTTGCTGCTGTCAGAGTGCATTAGGGATATTAGATTGCGAATGAGCTGTAACTTTCTTCAGCTCAACGTTGATAACATGAAGACAATTTCATTGGGTCCTGTCATTGCTTAACTAAAACCACAATCCCTCAACTCACTTAAAGACTTGGCTGTTTTTGCCAGCTTTGCAAGGTGTTCCCTGTCAACACAGCTGCTGTGGGGCTTGGTTATACCATTGCACTGTCCTGTTTCTATAGTTTTTTTGTGGGTTTTGTGGGCTATGTGGCTGTGTTCCGGAAGAGTTTATTCCTGATGTTTCGCCAGTATCTGTGGCTGGCATTTTCAGATGCTGGTAAAACATCAGGAATAAACTCTTCCAGAACATGGCCACATAGCAAGAAAAAGCCACAAAAGACTATGGATGCCAGCCATGAAAGCCTTTGACTTCATTGTGTCCCCCACAAAGAAAAATTCTACCCCCCCCCCCCCCCCTCAGTTTTTCCTTCAGTCCCCACATTACAAGGCAGTAACATAAAGCCTGTGTTGAGCATTTAGAAATACACTCAGCCTTGGTATCCTCTGGGGTTTGCTTCTTCTTGTGCTGCTTGTGAATACCAAAATATGTGGATGCTCAAGTCCCATTAAATACAATGGCATAGTAAAATAGAGTCCCTTATAAAAATGGCAAAATCAAGGTTTGGGTTTTTTTTTTTTTTTTTTTTTTTGTGGGGGGTGATTTATATTTTTAAAAAATATTTTCAAGCATGGGTGTGGACGCAGAATCTGTAGACGTAGAGGGTTCACTGTACAGTTTAGAAATCCAAAGAAAAGAAGTTGAAAGAAAAGGGGATGAGAAGACAGCAAGCAGAAGACTTGTAGATTTGAATGATTTTCAGTGTTTCACTCTCTGCACATCTATAAATATGGGGGATGAAAGACAATTTCCATGGAGGCAGAAAACCCTTTCTCTCTCACACACCTCAGTATCGACACATCTGCATACATCATGGATTAGCCCAGCACTCTGTCCTTGTTATGTTTTTATTGTGTTTTTAATTGTGTTTTTAATAGATATTTTAATTGTACATGTTTAATCCTGTTTTAAGGGGGGGAATTTGGGACATAATTTTGTAAATGTGGATTTTAATATGTTGTGAGCCGCTTTGATTGTCTTGTAACAGAAAAGCAGGATATAAATAAAAGTTTTATTTTATTTATTTATTATCATCAGATGCAAAAGATGTCTTCTACAGATCATGGATAACCGCCACTGGCCAGAACAGACAATATTTGGCTTGCCAGGATGAATGGTTTGATGCTAACACCTCCATATCTCTGTTACGTGTCAGTGTGTTTGCACAGCTAAGATACTCACCAATAAGATTGCCCTTGCAAAGTGTTCAGGAGAAACTAGAGCCAGTGCAAATCACAGCAGCAAGATTGTAACCAGCCATGTGTTTTGCAGACCATATGAAACCAGTCTTGGCTCAGCTTCACTGACTTCCATTAGCTACTGTTACAGATAAATGCTAGATCAGATGATGAACCCTTGCTCTGAACTTGCATAGGCACTTTCGACTTCATCTCACAGTACTGGATAATAGAAAAACAACAACACACCAAATGCCAGTAAATGCCAGTAGATTTTCATCTTAGCCAGCCTTCCCCAACCTGCTGCTTTCCAAATGAGCCAGACTACAACTCCTACTATCCTATGATGAGACTTACAGGCCAACACATCTGGAAAGCACTAAGTTGGAGAATCATAGCTGTTGTATTTATAAATCAGTGTGATCCATGGAAGTAAGTAGCCACACCATAAAAATGTAATAGTGAGGAAACTATTGGCCAGTATTCTCTACCAGCTACTTAGTTAAGGTTAATTTAGGCTGCATCCACACTACAGGAATAATCCAGTTTGACACTGTTTTAACTGTCCTAGCTCAGTGCTCTGGAATTCTGGGAACTGTCAATTGTGGCACCAGAGCTCTACTCAGGTGCCACAACAGTTACAGTTCCCAGAATACCAGAGCATTGAGTCAAGGCAGTTAAAGCAATGTCAAACTGAATTATTTCTAATTAAGGTTCACTAATCTGCACTCCAGGAATAATGCAGTTTGACACCACTTTAACTATCATGGCTGAATGCTATGAAATCCTGGGATTTGTAGTTTGTTGTGCCACTAGAGTTCTCTGACAGAGAAGGTTTAAGTTTTATAAAACTACAAATCCCAGAATTCCACAGCATAGTGCCATGGCAGTTATAGCAGTATCAAATTGCATTATTTTGCAGTGTAAATTAAACCTTTTTAACCTCTCCTGGTTTGACCACCCCACCAAATCTGATGAAAATGGCATTTGCCCAGCCTCCAATCACCTCCTTCTCCCCGTGCAGTTGATGCCCAATAAAGTAGACTGGGAGTTGAGATTTACAATTGTGGCAGCAGTGTCACAACTGTGACATTAAATGTCACAATTGTGACTAAACAACAATCATGAATATGGAACAGTTACAGATATAGTCCAATATTCCATAAAATGGAACCATGACTGTTAACATTGGATCAAACTGCTACAACTGCATAATGGGAATACATCCTCAATGCGGATTCTTTTTCCTCTGGTACCAGAACAACACAAAGGAGCCAACTATATCTACATAGATATGCTTTTGCAAGTATTTTAAAGCAGATGGGATGGAATGGAAAGAAATACATACTGCATTCACATACGAACCATAACCTCCGTTGTCTTCAGAAATGTTCTGTATTTATTCCTTTCTTTTCCAAAGCCATTAAGAAATGGAATACCTTTTGAGGCAGAGTTGCACTCTTCAGCTTATAAAAAATGTATGGGATGATAGTGCTGAGAAAGTCTTTGAGGCGTGACATGGTCTATCATGTTGTGCATGCATGAGTTCGCTTTTACAAGATCAGAACTAGGAGCTAAGATGAATACTATTTATTGTGAGCCTTGAGGCTTTAGAAGTGGAGTATCTCTCTGCTTAGAGGTTGGCAATAGCAGTGCTCAATCGGTGCATTCTCCAGAGAGCAGTGCTTTCTTACATACATGCGCACGAGCACACATACACTCACTGACACAAACACACACATCAACCACAAACAAAATATTGAAAACAACTGATGCTACAGTCCAAGGTGGTAGAATTCTAAGGCATAGCTGTATTAGTCTGGAAAATCAGTATGCAAAGGGATCTTGTATCACTTTTGAGACTAAATGCAAGTAAGAATTTGGCAGCATGAGATTTTGTAGACTTAAGCCTAACATGCATCTGAGGAAGTAGGCTCACATCTACAGAAGCTCATGCTACCAACCTCTCTCTTTCAGTCAGTCTCAAAAGTGATACAAGATCCCTTTGATAATGATGCTACAGTCAAGAAGAAGAATTCATTTTTTTCCCTCCAGACTTTCAGCCTTTGGGAAATCTTTTGCAAAAAGAGTCAATCTTTACTAGCCTATGCAGGTTATCCCAATGGGAGAATTCTAGGAGCAATAGTCCACAAAGTTAGGGTTCCCAAGCTCTGGGCTTTCAGTGTAGAACCCATTATCCACCTGATTAACATGCACTCACTTCCAGTCCCCATCTCCTTTATCTTGCTGTGACACTTCTGTCATATGACCCTGCTGTCATATCATTGACTCAACTTCGTCAGCACTGTCTATTCCAATTGGCTGGCCTTGCTAAGTGAAATCCCTTCACCCTGGAGATGAAATCTGAATCCTTGTATAAGCAAAGCACTGACAGTCATAGCCTCTGCCTTATTTTACCACCCTCTAAGACAACTCCCCTCTGTGCATCTTGGAATACTGTATAGATAGAACATCAACGATAGACAAGGACCCTGAGAGAGAATTGCAAACCTATAATTACTTGGCTGCCTAAAAACACAGCTAAGTGAACAGCATGACATCAAGAAGGTCCATGCAAAAATGTGATGAGAAAGACAATAACCCAAACTGTCTACTTTACTCTTCAATGCCATCCAATTCAAGACGGGATGAACTATTGCAGATTAATTTTGTTCTTTGTAACAGTAAGTAGGGGTGATAAAGAAAGCACATGGCATCATTCTGGTGTCTAGATAAGTAGTCAAAGAACACTACATCAAAATAGCAAGCAATTCAACAATGGGCATGAAAAGGAACAATTTTGGCAAGGTCTCAAGCACTTACTGTCAAAGGAAATTGCAGTCTTCTGACTGCCGTGACACCATGGAATGTCTTTGAAAGATCATTAGGGTGCAGAGGTCTTAAACAGATGCCATTCAAACAAGCATTAAACTAAATGGACTTTCCCTGAAGGAATAATAACAACTCAATGAGTACAGATGTTTGCAAAACAACTTCTTTGCAGTTTTGAAATGGCTTTTTTTTTGTCAGAAAATATCTCCAAAGCTCAAAGTGATAACGAATGGGGGCCTCGAACCATGCGTACAGCTTGTGTGCCATTGACAGAATGCATCCATATACTCTCCCAACATTTCAGATGGTCATAGGTAGCTCCCTGTGACTGCAATGTTTTGCTCTGGGGTTTCTGGAACACCTGGAGCAAAAGGTAAGTGTTTTTAATGCAGGACAACGGGTGGAAACCCTGAATCTGTTCCAGGTATTGTGTAATCAGTCTGGACCCAATTCAGGGTTTGGGAGCTTTGTACTGTAAGATCCAGCATGCCACAGTGATTTGAGTGTTGGAGACTAGGGTTCGATTCCCAGCTTGGCCATGAAACCCACAGGGTGATCTTGGACAGGTCACATGCTCTCAGCCTCAGGGGAAGGCAATGGCAAACCTCCTCTGAACAACTCTTGGCAAGGAAGTCCCATGATAGGCTAGCCTTAGGGTCACCATATGTCAGAAGCAACTTGAAGGCACTTGAATACACAACAAGAACAACAAGTGTAATCAGGATGCAGCCAGCACATGGGAAATTTGGGTATATAAGCAATGTAGACAAACCCCTAAAGTTCCCAACCAGTCATAAAAAGAAAGCTTCATCTACAGCACATCTATTCAGAGCTCAGGCAACTTGTGAACAGGCCACTGTCAGCACATTTATTTAGAGAGAACTCATGTTCTCTGAGTTTGGACGCTTGCATCATCAATATACCAGCAACCACCATCAAAATATTAGACATCACATACAAGATTTAGCAGGCTTGGGTGAATGTACAGGTTTGCAGAAGCTAAAAAATATCTTTTGGGGAGAATTCTAAGGGAAAAACACTATAACAACAACAAAAAAAAATCCAGTAAAAACTAAACATGCTTATCATGCTGGGCAGTAAAGAAAGCTGATAAAAAGAAAAACAACTCATTTGAAATGTGGTGCTGGAGAATATTTCTACAAATACTGTGGCCTGCTAAAAAGACACATATATGAGTCCTAGATCGAATCACCCCTGAATTCTCCATAGAAGCCAAGGTGGATAAACTGAAACTGTTGTACCTTGGACATAGCCTCTAAAGACAAGACTCACTAGAAAAGGCAATAATGCTTGGTAAGGTGGAAAGCAGTAGGAAAAGAGGAAGACCACATTCCAGATGAATAGATTCAACCAAGGAAGCCTTGGTCTTGAGTCTGCAAGAAATGAGCAAGGTTGTCGATGACAGACTGAGGTCTCTCATTCATGGGGTCACCATGGGTTGAGGTCAGTTTGATGACACAAAAGCACCCACCCCATTCACTGTTTAATTTCTTTCTTTCTTTCTTTCTTTCTTTCTTTCTTTCTTTCTTTCCTTTTCTTTCTAACCAACTGAAAGTGTTGGGTTGCACATCTGAGAGGCTTTCTGCAAACAGACCATATAATGGTCAGTATCTGAAATAAAACATCACTCAATATTTTCTCTCCTCAAAAGTGGCTACCACTAGCTCCAGTCACTGATGATGAATACCTAAAGGGCATGGAGGCTTCTAAATTTTTGTCATATCTGACAGCACTTCAACAGATTAAGGGAAGCTAAGAGGCTCCAACAAAAAGCAACACTCCATGCATGCTCGAAACCACACTGTTCTTATAGGAAGACATTTTGAGACCTCAGTTTCTGAAAGAGCGTTTATTTGATACAGGAACCAAGAAAGCTGCTAAATCAGAACATTTGTCTTGAAACTGCAACCTCTTCACACCTTTGTTTGCACAGGTCAGAACTTGCAAAAGGTTTCATTTGGGGGGGGGGTAACCACTCCTTGAATTCTCTGGGGAATTCTCAAAAAACTTTTCCAAGGTTTGGTACAGAGCATTTATTCCATGGTCAGGAAAGAACAGAAACATTTCCTTTCTTTCTCTCTCTCTCAGCATTGAAAATAAATAACAAGAGAGCAAATCTCTGGAGATCTTGGAAAAATATGGCAAACCACACTAGCAACATTTTAACAAATTATCCAGAAATGGCAATGAATCAAGCCAGTTATAGTTTCATAGAATCATAGAGTTGGAAGAGACTGCAAGGGCCATCCAGTCCAATCCCCTGCCATGCAGGAACTCTCAATCAAAGCATCCCTTACAGATGGCCATCCAGCCTCTGTTTAAAGACCTCTAAGGAGGGAGGGAGATTCTACTACACTCCAAGGGAGTGTGTTCCACTGTCAAACAGCCCTTACTGTCAGGAAGTTTCTCCTAATGTTGAGGTGGCATCTCTTTTCCTGAAGCTTGCATCCATTGTTCCAGGTCCTTGTCTCTGGAGCAGCAGAAAACAAGTTAGCTCCCTCCTCAATATGACATCCCTTCAAGTATTTAAACAGGGCTATCATATCACCTCTTAACCACTCCTAGACACACTAGTTCTTGAAGGGTGAATGTTGTTGTTGTTGTGTGCCTTCAAGTCATTTGTGATTTATGGTGACCCTAAGGCAGGATTTTCTTGGCAAATTTCTTTCCAGAGGGTTTGCCATTGCAATCCCCTGAGGCTGACATAATGTGACTTACACAGGTCACCCAGTGGGTTTCCGTGGCTGGGCTGGGATTCAAAGTCTGGTCTCCAGAGTCAGAGTCCAACAATCAAACCTTTATCAATCATTTTATCAAAACCTTTAACAATCATTTATCAATCTGTAAAACAACAACAACAACAACAACAACAGATTACACAGACTGGATAGAAGAAGTGTCATCATAAAGTGGCTGCAGTGAGATTTTAGAACCTATGCAGAATTATGATTTACCATCTCTGGGAACATTAGACTGAAAAAGTTGTTGAAAATGATGAGGTAAACAACTCGTAGGATTTTAAATTCAAATTGATAAACAATTTGAACATAGAATGCGAGATATAAGTGTGGTAAGAAAAAGAAAATGTGTATTTTAGATGTGGCAGTCCCAGGGGACAAAAGGATTGCAGAGAAAGAAAAGGGAAAAATTTTGAAACACTGAGATCTTCAAATTGAGATCTAGTACCTCTGGGAAAAGAAAACAGCTGTGGTCCCAGTGGAGATAGGTGCTCTGGGAAGAATTCCAAATGGGCAAACAAAACATAGAAATGAAATCACCAATAGCTAGGATCACAATAGCACAATTACAAAAAATGACACTGATTGGAACATAGCACTTTTTCTGACAAGCCCTCACTGATTCCTAGATCTTGGATAGAAATCTGAATCATTGATGGTCCAAACCCCCGGTCAGTAGCACCTGAGACTGAGGCAATAATGGCTAATTACATTTTATCTTTTAAATTGCTTTTATCTTTCCAAGTGCATGTTCACACTGTTTTAATATTGTGAATAGTTTAATTTCATTTCAGTGCCTATTTTCTGTATGTTTTCAGTTCCATTGCTTTTGTTCCAAATTGTAAGCTGCCTTGAGTACCTATTTTGAGAAAAAGGCATAATAATAATAATAATAATAATAATAATAATAATAATAATATAGGTATAGGTTGACTATTTTCTTTATCCCTAATTCCAAAATCCAAAATACCCCCAAATCCAAAATTATCCACATGGGTAACTTAGATAGTGACACTTTTGCTTTGTGGTAGTTCTCTGTATGCAAACTTTGTTTCATGCACATAATTATTAAAATACTATGTATAAAATTACTTTCAGGCTATGTTTACAATGTGTATATGAAAAATATGTGAATTTCATGTTTAGACTTGAGTCCCATTTGCAAAATATATCATTATGTACCTATAATTTTTCCAAACTACAAAACACTTCTGGTCCCAAGCATTTTGGACAAGGGAGACTCAGCCTATGATAATATAATTATGGGGGAAATGAAAAGGAAGAACATGCCGATTCAGTGAACAGTTTTCCTAAATTGTCTCTCATAATTCAAGCACTGCTCCATCTTTATTTTTCAAGAAGGAGTATACCAGAGTCCACAGCAAAAAGAAAGAAAGGATGAACGTATGCGATGTGAAATAATTATATCAAGAGTCAAGTTATTACAGTAGGCAGACAGAATAGGAACAAAGTTTTCCCAGGAGTGACATAAAATGCAGTTACATGAACTATGCAGCCACTAATCCTTTATCTCAAGGATAGAAACATTAGTGTGTGTCTTAAAGCAGCATACATCCCAAAATGCTGGTTACTCCTTTTTGCTGCAGTATCACATGTAAAAGGAGTAGGCAGACATGTTCTCTCTTTGGTTATAAAGTGTCACAGAAGTAAATTTTAATCTATTGAATGGCAAGTGATGCAAATGATGGAAATGTAAAGAAGTAGTTGTAGGACAGCATTCTCCGCTTGGCAGTGGTTGCTGCAGCTATCACTTTGACAGCATTTTAGCCCTCCCCATAACTAACTGGAATCAAATACTGAGGTCCAATACACACTACTAAATTATAGCATTTTGATTCCACCATAACTATTATGGTTCTGTCTAGGTAATCCTGGGACTGGCATTTTAGGGTGTGATATTTAGAATTCTCAGCCAGAGCATTCCAGTTCATCAAGGAACCCTATGATTCCTTGAGATGAGAACATGGTGGTTAAAGTAGAATAATGGTGTTATAATTTGGTAGTGTGATTGGACTATGGTCGCCATTGTTGTTTTTGTGTGCCTTCAAATTGTTTCCAACTTACAGTGACCCTAAGGCACCATAACAGAGTTTCCTTGACAAGATTTGTTCAGAGGAGGTTTTGCCATTATCTTCCCCAGAGGCTGAGAGTATGTGACTTGTCCAAGATCAACCAGTGGATTTTGTGCTGAGTGGGGAATTGAACCCCAGTCTCCAGAGCTGAGTCCAACACTCAAACCACTACATTACATTGGGTCTGCATCACATTTCATTTATTCATTCATTACATTCTTATCCCACACTATCTCCATGGAGCTCAGGGTTGTGAGCATGGTTCTCTTTAACCTATTTTATCTCCCCAACAGCCCTGTGAGGTAGATTATTTATTTATTTATTTAATTTATCGCCTACATTTCTCCACACACAAGTTAGAAGGAAAGAGAACAACTGGCTCCAAGTCACCAAGTGAGTTGCATTTCTGAATGAAGATTCCAAACCAGTTCTCCCTGGTCCTAGTCAAGGGCTCTAAAATTTGAGCTTGGAAGAATTTGTATTTTGGAATGCAGCTCCCAGAATCCTACAACCAGCAGGGTCAGTAGGTAGCTTTTGGCAGAATTGCTTCTTCCATACTCCTGTTTTCATGATATCCCTTGATAACTCCCTCTATTACCTTAGGAAGATCTACAGAATAATACTGAGAGTGCTGTAGCTTTAGCCAAAACCTTTGCAATTCTTTTCATGCATTATTATTTTCTCCCTGCCTGGATGAAGCCTGGCAAGACATCATGAATAATGCTGTCCCTGGCCAGCTTTTGAGGGGGGGAAAAAGCAAGCAAAATTCTGGAAAGAATATGGGGAAAGAAGCCCGTTGGCAACTGGACACCCATCAGCTCATGGTCAGCATGCCTTGATTCCCACTGTTGGTGCGCTTTGGTTCTCTCCTACTTCAGTTTTTTCATCCAGTGCCAGGCATGCTTCTAGCACACATCCACCTCCACGTGCTCATCCACACATACGATTCGATCCCAGTCAAGCCAGCTTGTCATATTCAATGAATCAGCTTGCTCTGTTGGATCTGGCCGAGCTCTTGCCTAACCTGATTAGTGATGCACTCTCAGTAATAATTGATTTGCCGGGAGGGGGAATGCTTGTTGGGAGAATTTTAACAGGGGAAGCTTTTCATGACTGCTACTGGGTTTTTCTTTTAGAGGGGGGAAAGGTGGGGTGATGAGAGAAGGGAGGGAATGGCTACTTACAGCATTCAGAGACTGTGGCTGATGCAACCTACCAGAAATCAGCCTCAAAGCAAAACAGTGTTCACAGAATGCCAGCTGCCCCACTCTTCATCCAGGCTAGGCTATGGTGATGGGAGATGGGAACCACAAAATGAGGAATGAATCTAGAAAGTACAGATAAGGAGAGCACCCAAATCAGAGTGCATGGCAGAGGGGTATGCCAAAATCCAGGACCAAATCATATAGGATATACAGTGGGCCCTTGGTATCTGCTGGAGTTTGGTTCCAGGGTACCAAAATCCATGGATGCTCAGGTCCCATTTTGTAAAATGGCATAGAGGGATGCGGTGGCTCAAGTGGTTAAGACACTAACTCTGTGGATTGCAAGACTGGCAGGTTGACAGTTCGAAGCCCAGGTGCTGCATAATAATAATAATAATAATAATAATAATAATAATAATAATAATAATAATATTATTATTAATAATGTTTATTTATATTTTCCGCCTCTCCCACGGATCGAGGCAGGATTACATCAATACATCACTAGTCCCAACTTCTGCCAACCTAGCAGTTTGAAAGCATGCAAATGAAAGTAGATAAATAGGTGCCACTCCAGTGGGAAAGTAAACAGCATTCTGTGCAATTGTGTTGGCCACATGATCACAGAGTAGTCTCTGACAGTGCTAGATCTTTAGCTTAGTAACAGAGATGAGCACCAACTTCTATGGTTGCACATGACCTGCTAACCTTGTCAACAAGGAATACTTTTACCTTTAGTAAAACAGTGTCTCTTATAGACAATGGCAAAATGAAGGTTTGTATTTTGGAATAAAAAAAAATCAAGCCACAAATGTTTGAATCCATGGATGCAGAATCCATGGATACAGAGGGTCAACTGTACAACAGAACTCAGGGAGAACCTGTTCACCAAGCAAAGCTTAATTGAAGAAGGTCTCTTACACTGATTCCTGTTCAGGAGAATTCAGGGGTGTGTGTGTGTGTGGGGGGGGATGTGGGTTCCTAAGCTGTTTAGGAAGGTGCTGCAAAGAACGGCTGCCGGGATCAACTGGCAGCCGCGTTGCCGCCGGCAGGAGCGCTGGCGATGTGGGCCTTGGTGTGCCCCAGAATGCATTGTGGGGCGGCTGAGGCTCCTGATTGGCAGCAGGCAGGGCCGGAGGTGAAATTTCTGGGGGTGGTCGCTCTAGCTGGCTGGAGGACTTCTCTGTGGTCACTCCTTCCGGTCCTCCAAGGAAGCTGATTGGTGCTGCTTGGAAGGGGAGGAGCGACCTAGCTTGGCCCTGCCCTGGACTTGGACTGTATAAGGCTGTGAGGTGCGGAGCCCGGGGCCTTTTGCGCTCAGCTCCCCACCCTCCCTCCCTGACGTCACAACCAGGGGCGGCAGCATAGGCCAGGATCTGGGGTGGATGGTCTCCAGGGCTGCGGAGCACTGGAGCGGGAGTCCTTAGGGACCTGGGTACGCTGAGCGGTTACGTATGGCCATTGCGGGGGCCATTACGTTTGACACGGCCCAGTGACTAGGGGCTGGTGGAAATATGGACAATCGGCTGGTTGCTATCTGGTGGTCCATAGCCCCTTGGTCTTCCCGACGGCAGGCCTGGTGCAGGCCTTGGGTATCGAGCAACCGGGGTGTTGGTCGATTTTGCCAGATTCTGACCTCATGCTATGGGCCAACCCTATGCTGTTTTATTGCTGCTTGCAATTAATAAAGTTGTGGCCTTTTTCTCCAAGATATGCTTCTGTGATTATTGTGGCGGCGCCCCTACAAGGCAATGTGGACTTCAGTGCACACATGGGCAGCTGCACAGATACTTGAAAGTTCTTGTTTTGAACCACGTTGTTGTTGTTGATGATGATGCTACTGTTGTGTGCCTTCAAATCACTTCCAAATTATGACTAATCAAAAATGACCCTTAGCAAGATTTCTTTAGAGGAGGTTTGTCATTGCCTTCCTCTGAAGCTGAACAAATGTGACTTGCCCTAGGTCAAAACATTCAAATTACTATACCACAGTGGCTGCTCCTAAACCTTTCAGGCTTGGCAATAGACCCCCTGGTCAGAATGGATCACGTGATTCTTGATCTTCATGACCAAGTTTGCTCACTGCCATGAGATATGCTCTTATTGTATACAGTCTGCTTCGGCCCTCCTTTCCTTCCTTCCCCATCTTTATCCCTGCAGCAATTAGCTTTGATTTGCTCTGCCCTCCACTGTTCTCCCATCTCCACTAGGGATGGGAGAAATATTCTCTATTATGCATTTCCCTGTTGACAAACATGGGTTTCCTGATGGCAGGGAAACCCTTTTGGAAATTAAAAACAGCAAGAGTTTTATGTAGAGTTTTTAAAACAACCAAACAAAACCCCCAGTATTCGAACATCCCAGAGGATTTTTTTTTTTTGCACAAAGAAACACATGGCTTTTTTTTTTTTTTTTGGCCTCAAAAACAGATATATGCAGAAACTTTCTCTCCCAAGCAGGAAAACAGTGTATGTATGTGTGGGTGTGTAGGGAACATTTTTTTGTTATTGAAAAAACAAACAAATCAAAACACACCTTTTTTTCCTGAGCAGATCTTCAGGATGTTTGAATATAGGGAGAACACTGCACAAAAATATCAAGTTTATTTCCCACAGTTGGAAGAAAGCTACAGTAATTATTCAGCCTTGCATGTGGGGATGAAATAATTAAGGATTTAAATTCCACCCTCCCACCCCCAAGAAAATAGCAATGTATGGCTGCTGAAGAGAGAGGAAGCAAAGCACAGCTCACTGATGGTCGAATTGTGGGAATTCTTTTTTTAAAAAGAGCCTCTTTTTTGGGCTGCATTGGGTTATCTGCTTTCAGGCTGAATGGCGGAAGATTATAATTGCTCTGCAGCAATATACAAGATGCAATCAAACCAAAAGGGAGAAGAGAGGCTGCCAGAATTAACCCCTTACGGGCCCTCTGTGGTTGACTGTGAAAAATTCATAAGCCATCAAAAGTGGCATTATCTACAAGCGCACACAAAGCACAAAACCTCGCTCTCATTGTCCTTTGTTGGCAAGTGACAGTAGAGATCAATATTGGAGACCAAATGCCAACAGTAAAAGAGCAATGCCAGTCAGTATTTCATAGACTAACTGCCCTTATCCGAGACTCTCATGCTTCACTGCGTGAAAATACAGCCATTGATCTTGGTGTCATCGCTCAAATTCTTCATACATCAACTCGCCTTTTCTTCTTCAGAACTGAATTTCTGGGGAGAGTCTCTCTTTTCTCTTTCAGATATATATAAATTATTTTTCTCCCCATCATTCTATTTCTAAGCAACATTTTTATTGTGTTAACCTTTAAGCAGGGGGATGTTTTTCCCTTCTCACTCTTGCTTAAAAGATCTGGTTTGGTTTAAGAGGGTGCTTCTTCAACCCAAACATCTGTTCCTCCCAACAATGTCAAAAGGGGTGGCAGGCATTCGACATGCTCCCAGCTGCCGTCTCATCAGAGCTGCCTGATTAGGAAAGACATAAGCCCCAAATAAAGCCATTGAAAACGCCTTCTGTCTTTACAAGGGGGGCATGATTTATGTTTAGGTGCTCTCCCCTCTGACTTCTTTTGATCAAGGCAGGGATACATGTGGAAATGTTGAGGCCCAATCACCAATTGTTTAGAGAGCTGGCATCAAATTGATCAAGAACGGGCTCTTGATATCTTTCTGAGCCTTTTTCATTATTCATGGTATGCATCGTAAGAGGGATAAAAGGAAGCGATTGGCATATACCCGCCACTGTCTGCGCCACCACAGCCTTAAGAAATATTCCCTGTGCCAGTGCACACAAAGGTCCCTTCCCCCCACTTAGCAAGCTGAAAACCCACCCCTCCATGAATCTGACCTGAAAATGTCATATTTAATTTAAAGCAGCTATTGGCTCAGTCCCTAGTATGCGAATCGCTCATCTTCAGGCTCCTCTCCTGATATGTACGTCCTTCCATCGCATCTGAACACAGGCCTTCTGCACTAGTCACATAGACACACACCTCAACACACACAAAAAGAAGGGTTGTCTCATTCAACTCCAGATCTGCTAGCCCAAATCACTGAATCAGAAATCTGTGTTGTTGTAATTTTCAAATTTCATAGATGAAAGCTGGGACATGTGGGGTGAAATAATACCACAGTGTATTTAAGATGCCTAAAGCTATGAATGAAGAAGGGGGGTTGAAGAGGTTTGCTTTTGTCGCAGCCTATTAGGAAGGGCAAGATTCCCTTCCCCTCCTCATAGAATCATAGAGTTGGAAGAGACCTCAAGGGCTATGCACTCCAACCCCCTGCCATGCATGAAGACACAATCAAAGCACCCCTGACAGATGGTCATCCAGTCTCTGTTTAGAAACCTCCAAAGAAGGAGGTTCCACCACATTCCAGGGACATTATTGCACAGCCTTTTTTTGCCCTGGCCATGCATGGGGTGGGATCAGGGCAGAATGGGAAAAAATGGGAGTTATCACACAGTAAATTGCTGCTGCCCAACCACCCTCCATCACCTGGGCAAACTCTGCCGGCCAATTTAGATGGTACGTAAGGCTTTCCTACCACCAAAATTGGCCAGCAGAGAGTGTTCAGGGAATGGGTGATGGTTGGGCAGCAGTGCAGCAGAAATTTATTGTGTGATAACACCTGTTTTTCCCCTGTTCCACCCCGATCCCGTCCTGTACATGGCCAGGGCAAAAATGGCCATGCAATAATCTCCCAAAACAGCATATTCCATTGTCAAACAGCTCTTACTGTCAGGAACATCCTTTCCTGTAGTTTGAGTCCATTGCTCCTGGTCCTATTCTCTGGAGATGCAGAAAACAAGGACATTCCATCCTTAATATGACATCCTTCAAATATTTAAACAGGACTATCATATTACTTCTTAACCTTCTCTTCTCCAACTCTTCTCCTATTGAGTTAACTGAGTGCAAATTATTTTTGTACTTTGAACTTAGTTTGCAGTAACTGAAATAAGTTAAGGATGAAGGGGGAAAGGGAAAAGGGGAAAGAGGACAAAGAAACTTGGACATTTAACAATCAGCTGAAAAAGCTGAATGACAGGCAAAGAGGAGCAACAAGTACTTTGCTTTTTCACTTGAGCTTCTTCATTTGGCTCCATCCTTCTCCCATCACTGTACACAAGGCCCCAGTCATTGGACCTTATTGTTCTAATTTTAAAAAGTGGTTTTCAAGGGTCTGCCCTCCTCTACCATAGAGCCCTGCCATAGACTATATTTAACTTTAGTCAGATGTTCATATCCAGTAGAGAGGAAAACGGAACATTTCTATGTGATCCAACAACTAAAAAAGAATAGATGTAGATCTTCCTCTTCTTTCCCTGCAACATTTCTGGGTGCTACTACACATAACTAAATCAAGCAAAGCTCAAAAAGAGGACAAATTGTGTGTGTGAATGTTTAGATAGACGAAGATGCACCTTCTCATACATTTCTTTGAAGATGTGGTGGCATGAGTGTTGCTTCATGTTGTTGTTCAAAACGCTATGCCAGTTTCATATACACCCTGCTGCAGCATGAACATCTCTTGATCATGTCTAGTGCCAGAGTTTGAGTTTGCAAAAAGTCTTGAAGGAATGCCCTGATATATATGAGTGAGGTGAGAATTTGGTCCATATATCGCCATCATCCAGGTCTGGACCCAGAGTATAGCTGCCAAAGCCACACCAGCCATTAACATCAATTTACAAAAGGGGTGAGCAATCTTCATTTCCAGACCACATGTGGCCTTCAGTCTAATTTCATGCAATCCTTGGCCAAATTTCCAAAGCCATGTGGCAGTGACCAGTTCCCTCTCCTGGCAACCAGTTGGGCAGAGAGGAAAGTAGGAGAGGTGAGGGAAAGGGTTACCATGTCAGAAAGAATGGTGATATCATGAAAAGCTGATGGCAAAGGGAGAAAGAGAGAGAGAGAGAGAGAGAGAGAGAGAGAGAAAAGGAGTAGCCCTGCCCACTTCTGGCTGCAACCTCACTGATATTTAGGTTCACTACTGTCCCCACCACCATGTAAGACTATTCCTAAGTCAGTGTGGCTTTCAAGAGAAGAAGATGCCCAAGCTTGATTTACATCAGTAGGCCAAAGCAGGACAACTGATACTTTCTAATCCTAGTTAAAAGCTTCTGAATCAAGACTGCACCATTGGTTGGAACAAGAAGGAGACTTAATCTTACTAGCTACAGAACATCTTCACCTCTGTCTGTCCTCAACTGTTTAGGAGCCAGTTCTGACTGCCATTGACTTTAATGGGTACCAAATTAATAAGCTTCTCAAAGTCAAGCTTTATATTGGCTGTTCTTAAAAAGGTAGCTATAGCAACAGTACCAGGCGTTGCACTAATTAGAGCAAATCGTCAACTACTCTATTGTAGGGCAGCTTGCCTAGGAGAAGGAAAAGATATTACACCTTTAAGGAATTTAATTTATTACCTTAAGACTATAATTTTTTATTTGGGAAGCTGATCTCACCCACAGGAAATTGCTTTAAAACAAGATGTATATCAGCAATTATTGTGTTTTTCCATCATTATCCTAAATTGTCAACAAAGGCACTGATCATTACAAAGCTGTGTAACACGGTAATAGCAAGCAGGTTATGGGCCCCAAACGATCATATCAAAAGCAAATCAATTCCAGGAAAAGGGGAGAATACAGAGGTTTCATTTGAATACTTTACTGGAGAGAGAGAAAGAGAGAGAGAGAGAGAGAGGAGGGTTTAACTGTGACACGAAGTGGAGATAGAACAGACAAAGAGACAGCCACTTCCTAAACCATTGCTAAAATAGTTTAGCCAATGGTTCTGCCAATACAGAATCCATAAATACAAGCAGTGATCAATGCAAGTAACTTTCTTCTGCTGTGTGCTGGTATGTGCTATAGAGCTATTGCTGATCCTACAGTCGCCCTCATTTATGATGTGGGTGGATGGTAACAGGTGACAGAGTAGCAAATGTTGTAGTCACCAAGATACATGGTCTTCTGTGCTTTGGATAGACATCTGACACTCCTTTTCAAATGACCACGCAGACATTCCCAACTGTGACAGTTGCTCTCCAATAAACAGTGCTGTCAACTGCATAATTGCAGTGGTGTTGCTGTTGACTGATGCAACTCCAGAAAAACTGGTGTGTCGGGGGTAAGGGATAGCAAAGATGATATTGGGACAACAAGGATTTTGTCCATGAGACAATAATATATTGTGATGGAACCATGTGGGCAAATTGGAAATATTTTGCAAATGTACCTGCTTCTCTTGGGAGAATCATCCCTGTTTTGATTGTTCCTTGAGATGTGAGGAACAATAAGAACCTCATGGCGTAAAGCTATGTTGTAGCTATGGGGATTATAGCTATGGTAAATGGCCAGAATCCTGGTGGTGTAAATGACCTGTAGTATGCACCGTTTCAGACCTCGTGGAACTAAATATTTAGTTCTGCCTTCCAAAAGGGTCCCACCAAGGTGGGTGGGGTTGTAATTCTTCCCCAAATTTCCTCTTGAAAGAGGCAATTATTAGTTTTAGCAATTTTCTTCCCACTGCAAGAAAGTATTTGAGAACCACATAGTTTTTAGAGCTGATTTACACTTCAAGGCTTCTTTCTGTACAAAATTTGCACATCACTTTTTTTGCACAGACAGCAGCATTTTTCTGTTCAGGAAATAGTATTTTCTGCAAGGGAAATAATATTTTGACATAAAACTTTATTTTCTATGCAGAAAAGCCTGTTTCCTGCACAGAAAATGAAGTTTCCTGTGCAAATAGGCCATGTGGCAATTTTGGACAGAATAAGCCCGCAATTACAGAATTTTCTGTGTGGTACACAGCTTCCTCTACAAAGGAAATTGTATTTCTGCATACCCTAAATGCACCAGATCCTGTCTGATTTTGGAAGCTAAGCAGGGTAAGTCTGATGAATTACATGGATGGGAGACTGCCAAGAAATATCATGGGCTGTAGGCTATATTTCAGAAGAAGGCAATGACAAATCACCTCTTGAGTATTCCTTGCCTAAGAAAAACTTATGAAATTCATGGGGTTGTTATAAGCTGACAGCCAATTTGATGGCACATACACACAGTTATACCTATATCTCTCTCTCCAACCATGCCACCTCTGAAACAGTAACTGCCATAGCTGTGCTGGTTGCAAGTTTCTTGCAGGCTCAGCTGAAATTATCTTTAAACCCATAAATGGATTGATACTAGGTCATATTACTGACTGCCCCTTCCCATACACCAGCCTGTCTTCTGCCAAGGTCTCCATGTTCTGTGGTGAAAGTAGGGTTGACTGATAGGGCCTTCTGCATGGGTGCATTTGATTTCCTGAACAGCTGCAATTTGTGATCTTGGTGGAAATATCTGGGCATGGCAGAGGCTTTCATTAGCACACACCCACACACCATAGGTATGTGTGGGTATACATGGATGTGTTTGCATATCTGATGCTGCTACCCCTTCAGCAATCTTTTGTATGGCTCCCAGGACCCAAAATGTTGTGCACCTCTATTTTAGATGGCTGCTAAAAACTTTACTGCTCTGCTGGACTTTTATTGCTCTATGCTACACTTCAATTTTAGGAGGTCTACATTTTACAGCAAAGTTATATCAATTGTATGAGTTTTATTTTAGGCCTCATTTGCATGGGCCAAATAAACCGACCTTCCCCCATCCTCTTGGTGGGGAGTCTGGCTGACACAGGGACCTGTCCCTCGCTCTAGGGCAAACAGTCAGGGCAACATATGCCCTGTTCCTTGGGTATATGTGTGTTGTGTACCTTCAAGTCATTTCTGACTTATGGTGGCACTAAGACAAATCTATCATTTTTGTTGTTGTTGCAAGATTTGTTCAGAGAAGGTTTGCCATTGCCTTCCCCTGAATCTGAGAGCATGTGACTTGCCTAAATTCACACAGTCGGTTCCATGGCTGATCAGGGAATTGCACCTGGTCTCCAGAGTTGTACTCCAACATAGAATCATAGAATCATAGAATAATAGAGTTGGAAGAGACCGCAAGAGCCATCCAGTCCAACCCCCTGCCATGCAGGAAATCCAAATCAAAGCATCCCCGACAGATGGCCATCCAGCCTCTGTTTAACATGCAAACCACTACACCACACTCGCTCACATACCTCTCTTAAAACATTGTAAAATAAGCCTCAATTGCTCTGGAAGATCTGGAGCACACTGTTCCAATGCAGGGTGGCTGTTCCAAATTTGTCTCACTGTGATGCCTAGCATGGGCAGTGCTGCCACCATCGCTTGCTGTCAGGTCAAAACAAGACTCCTATCCATGTGAGTGACACTGGGCACCTTGTTCTGACACTGGAATTAGAGCTCTGGAGCCAGGATTCACTGGGCTACTCCTGGAGTATACTAGCTTATGCAGACACCATCTCAGTTTAGTTTTGTAGGAATTATTGTATGGGCTTGATTTTATGGTTTTATTGTCTTTTGGCCTGTTTAGTCATTGAGTGGTTAGATTACTTTGAAATATATAAAATCACACATTGACATGCAATGTATATTTCTGAATCATCTCTATAATCAATTTTCTTTGTTTATCTAAGAATACACCCCTACCATTTTTTTGTTAAAAAAATCAAAGCATAATTGCATTACAGTTACAATCAAAATGATTATCCATCTCAAAGAAAAAGCATACTATTGACATGTTGATGATATCTATCTATCTCAAAAATATGATGGTGGTGGTAAATTACTGTTGCTATTATGCACTTGTAAAAACACATGAACATTTTTAGGTAAAAGAGTTAACTGTGTCCCTGATTTTAACTGTGCATGACATAGGAAGCTGAACTTTGGGAGATGCTGAGCATAAGGTGTATAAGGATCAAGTCCAACTGCAGACCATAAGAGACTAATTTCACTCACTTGCACACATGCTTTCTCCTCTTCTTCTACTGTAACAGATAACTCCCACCTGTTTGCTTGGTCACTATCACACACAATCATTAGAGGATATAAAGCTAGGGGTTATGGGTACTATTTTTGTTGAGATGAAACACCAATGATCCCATCAAAGCAAAACACAAAATCCCCAAACACGCTCATCTCATCAGCCTTTGCTGTTGACCTGTGTGAAAATATGCTGTGAAAATATTTCACCAAATAGAAAATGGATGAACGGTTTGATGTGTGCACACACATATAAAATGGTCCATAACAGAAACTGGAAATAAAAACCACAACTTTTCAAAGGAACAAAGCAGTCAGGGATTCAAAAATCATATGAAACAGGTTGCAACTGTTTTGCCAGTTCTGTCAAAGGATGCCAAGCTTGAGAAAACCCATTTGGATGTCATTTCCCCCCATTCCCTACAAAATGAAGGTCTTTCTTGCATTGACAGATGACCCACAGACAAAAGCACATCCAACCAATGAAAGTTGCACAAGTATATCCCAGAATTGCAAAAATCTCCAGGCTGAATGCTATTGAAGCCAACATCCTGACTGCTTTCTCTGCAAAAGCTCAATTATTTCCACGACACAATTTTACTAATGCTTCTGTGGAATTTTGGAATTTGTAGTTTAGTGAGTTTAGTGAATGCAATTTAGTGATTACAGTTCTCTCTCCTGTACCCCTCTGAAGTTCATTCTTATCATGACTGGCTGAAATTTGCTGAACAAAATACTGCCAACAAAATACCAAATCAGTAACAGCTAGTAGGTTCCTAGGTCAGTCATAGAATCATAGAGTTGGAAGAGACTACAAGGGCCTGCCATGCTGGGAGATACAATCAAAGCACTCCCAACAGATGGCCATTCAGATTCTGTTTAAAACTCTTCAGAGAAGGAGACTCCACCACACTCTGAGGGAGTGTGTTCTACTGTTGGACAGCTCTTACCATCAGGATGTTCTTCCTAATGTTGAGGTGGAATCTCTTTTCCCACAGTTTGAATCTATTGCTCCATGTCCTAGTCTCTGGAGCAGCAGAAAATGAGGTTGTTCCATCCTTAATATGACATCCCTTAAACATTTAAACATGGTTATCATGTCACCTCTTTACCTTCTCTTCTCCAAGCTAAACACACCCAGCTCCCTACGATGCTCCTTATAGGACATGCTTTCCAGATCTTTCACCTGCTGAATCCAGGCATTAATTCTCACTTTAAATCAGCTATCTAAGATGTAGAAATTTGGGGAATGGGAATTTAGCACTTTGGATAGGTCTTTCACTCCCTCAGACAACACTCCCTCAGACAAACAAAGACCTGGAGAGGGTTCTATGCTCTATTGACACAGAAGACACCAACAACCATGAGTACAAAAAGGAGTGATTATAGCAACACCTTAGAAAGGTTGCCTCACATTTTCCAAGTTTCCCTTGGTCCTAGGACTCTTTTCTGTGCTTTATTTGACATTGGTTAGGGCATACTGTGAGAAATTCAATGAAGTGGGTCAGACTTTGGTGAGCTTCCAAAGAAACAGAGTTCCACCTTACCAGTGGTTACCATTCCATTTGTGTGGTGATGAAGGCAGTGGGTCTTTTACAAGTAGTGGAATCTCCCTCTTTGGAGGTCTTTAAACAGAGGCTGGATGGCCATCTGTCAGGGATACTTTGATTTGGATTTCCTGCATGGCAGGGGGTTGGACTGGATGGCCCTTGTGGTCTCTTCCAACTCTATGATTCTATAATTCTAAGTACACATCATGCAGGCACCATATATGAGGCCTGGAAATATTTTGTCTACATTGATTTTTCCTTCAAGAAAGAAAAAGGGAGGGAGGGAATAAATTAAGAAAGAGGCAGATTAATAAATTTTTACAAAACACAGCCAAGATGATATCCCATGAAATCTCTCTCTGTGTGTGTGTCTGTGAGAGAAAGAAATGTGTGGAGGGATGGGATGAGTGAACACCATCACACCTGTGAGATCACTGTAGCAGGTCATGTGCAGTCCAGGCCTTTCTTTTTCCATGCTCAAATGGAAAAGAAAACACCCAGGAGTAGAGAAATAGAGATTATGATGCAATTTCATGAGGACATACATAATTTATATAGAAAATCACATTTTGGGTTTGCAGTGTTCTCCCCACTGTCAAGAGAGCTTAATACCTTAACATGATGAAGAGACTGGATTTCTAAATTTAGATAATATACAAAAGGTAAACACAATTGCCTCTTATCGGTTCTTGTGTTTCCTGTTAACACACAGGTGGTGGTTTCATTTGTATTTTGCTCTTATTGTTAGTACTTGTGAACACTTGTGGTTCATTGACTCAGCCTCATTACCCCTGGAGATTGTTTGCTCATCTGTTTGTCAGAATTTAATTACTGGAGCACAACTGCTGAAATTCAGAACATTCCAACAGAGCTACCTAGCCTATCCATTCCTTCTTTTATATGGTTAGGGGGTTGCTTAGTTTCCTCACTAAAGAAGTGATTTTTGACGTCCAACAGAACCTATGGATCACTTCGAATATTGGAATTCAGTATAGGAGTTATGTCTTTGTAAGTGGACTTGCACGTCCAGGAAGCAGTACTGAGTTGTTTCACAATGTCCATATTCACCTAGGGTCTGCTGTGATGTTACAACATAACCTATGCAGCGACTGATGCACCATGACCCTGATGTGCACTGGGCACCAATAAGGACCAGGGCACTTCCAATGCACATTTGGACACTAGAAATTGGACACATTTGAACATTTGCCCAGGAAATGCCAGAGAGCAACAGGAGTGCCAAATGTGCATCAAAAGTGCCCGATGCATATTCAAAATGTCCAGTGAGCATCACAAGAACCACATGTGAATGTGAAGTGCCTAGTGTGGATCACAAGTGCTAGATGGGCATCACAAATGTCTGATATGCATCACAAATGCTTTATGTGCATAAGAATTGTCCAGTATGCATCACAATTGCTTGATGCTCATCGGGAGTGCCCAGTGTTCATCAAGAGCATCTAATGTGCATTGGAACACTCTTGCCAGTGCCTTGATGCATATCTTCACAATTCAGTTCACTAACAGGTATTTCTGCAATGCAGCTATGAATTTGTAAAGTTCGTGGTAGCGCCTCCCGGTGACTAGGGGCTTATGTGAGAACATGCAATCAGCTGGTTGCATGTCTGCAAGATGGCGTTCTCTTAGCCCCTAGGTCATCCTGAAGCCTGGCCGTGACCAGGCATTTTGGTTCATTGAACAACTGGGGAGTTGTTCAATATTCCAGATACTGACTTCATGCTTTGGGCCAACCCCACCTTATTTGCTGTTTGTTCAATAAAATTATGGTCTTTCCTCCATATCTGGTTTTTGGTTTTATTCAGCGGAACCAAGGCAATATCCTTACAATAAACATAAGGCCAAATAATATGAGAGTATATATTGTGCCATCTTAAAACAGCTGTCTTATTTCTTAGTAGGATATGTCCAGAAGCATAATGCACTGATTCATCTAAAAGTACATTGCTCCTTAGGAAACACACAAGGCATGTGAGAAGCTACACCTGAGATACAGAGTGCATGCTCTGTATAACAATTGAAGTTTCAACAAAAAGTCAAACTAACAATATACCAATGTGCAAAAAGAGGAAGAGAACTAAAATCTCTTCATTTTCTGCCCTTTCATTAATATAAAGGCATCAAGTAACAATCACACATCCAAAAAATATACATGTAAAACACCGTGTTGTTGTATGCATTCAAGTCATTTCCAGCTTATGGAGGCCTTAAGAAGGCCTTATGGAGGCCACAGGGTTTTCTTTGCAAGATTTAGTTGGAAGAAATTTGCAATTGCTTTTCTTTGAAGCTGAGAGAATATGACTTGCCCAAGGCCACCCAGTGGGCTTCTGTGGCTGAATGGGGATTACAACCTTTGTCTCCCAGACTCCTACTCCAGCACTCAAACTACTACACCATGCTAGCGCTAATGCCTGCAAAATAGCACAGCAATAATTTATTAGTAAAGATGCATTAGTGACTTGGTTGATTATTTTATGTCTTTATTAATATAAACCACCTAAAGGGCATTTGCCATTTGGGAAGCATATTCATTTAAAACCAATCAATAAATCAATTGATAAGTCAGGCTCTGGAATCTCTAGTTAAAATGTGCAATGGCCACAACGCCTGCCCTCAGTGCAGCTGGGTCCCAAAGGACTCCTGATCCAGTGCTACGCAGCCCTGGAAACCACGCCCACCAGATCCATGACCTATGCTACCGCCCCCACAGTTGTGACAGTATAAACCACAGACCGGAGGGAGGGAGAGCCAAGCAATAATGGTGCCGTTGCTGAGAGCCATGTGGCCTTATATAGGCTAAACAAAGGGAGGAGCTGGGAAGGAGGGAGCCCCACCCCCAGACCAGCCGCCCAATTGGCTGCCTGGAGGACTGAGGCGACAATGGAGAGGTCCTCCTGCCTCCCAGAGCTTCCCGTCAGGAGGGAGAAGTCCCTCCCCTTCCCCTCTCGGAAGCCAATCATGGGCCCATTCATCCAAACAAAACATGCTGGGGTGCAAACATGACTGGGAGCGGGACCATGGCAGCGCGGGCCTCCTTGGTGGCAATATGGCCTGCCAGGTAAGTCTGGCAGCTGTCTTTTTCTACATATCCCATCACTTTGGTGAATCAGTTTTAAGATGTTTTAATCACCTTTCTTCTTTCCCCTTCCCCACAACCCCCCAACTCTTGATTCAACTGGGTTTGGGGCTACATAACACATTCTGTTGTACTTTGGGCATATAATAAGACATGAATCTATGGAAAGATAATTCTGGGAAAAGCTGAAGGCAGCAGAAAAGAAAAAGATGACAATATGAACGGATTGCCTCAGTCAAGGAAGCCACAGCCCTGGGTTTGTAAGATCTGAGCAGGACTGTTAACAACAGGCTCTCTTGGAGGTTTCTCATTCATACGGTCACCATAATTTGAAACTGACTTGATGGTACATAACAACAACACATATGAATTCACTTCTACTTGTACACTACCATCAGACTACCAATCATAGGGATGGATTACTAGTATTTACCACTCTCTGAAAGCATTTAACTTGCTTGTAGTAATCAGGGGAAGGAATCATGAGATCATCCTAATGTATTCCCTCAATTCTTCCTGACTGACAATTATGGTTAAGGTTACTGGGACTGGCAGTCCAATAACATGGGAAAGTCCACCTGAATATCATCCCTGTCATTAAAAAATAATAATTACATGTACACATGATCAAGAAGAGCAAACTTAATGCTTGTGGGACAGAGCCACTGTGGTGTTGTGGCTTGTATGTTGGACTGGGACTCTGGGAAACATGGTTCAAAACCCTTCAAGGCCAGGGAAGCCCATTGGGAGACTTTGGGAAAATCACACACTCTCGGGCAATGACAAACACACTCTGAAGTAATTTTTCCAAAAAATAACTCTGTAATTGGGTTGCCACAAGTGAGAAGTGACTTGAAGGCATACAGCAGCAGCAACAACAATGCTTCTGGGAGAAATGGTGGGTGAGAGGGAGTTCTTAATCCTTCTTTCAAGAAATGGTTCATCCATGTAACTGACCCCCTCTAAGTTTTAGTTCTTTTCCTCCTAGCTGTATTGCATGAACTGAAGCAAGTTCAGCTAAAGAGAAAACAGTCCTTTCTCTCCCTATGAGAGTGTGTGTTTGCTGCAATGGTAAAGAATTTATCGGGATGGAGGTGGGGAGGTATCATTCCCTCATGCCCTCATTTTTCTTGTCCTGTTATCTCCCTTGTTTAAATTATTTCAGAAAAATGTGGTGTTGGAAACATGTGTTTGTCAAGCCTCATCCTTCCCAGCCTCATCTCATCTGCCGTTTCCAATAACTACAGTAATTCTGGCAATAATTATGATAGTAATAAGACATAATAACAATATATTTACAGAAAGAGAAGTTGCCTTTGGGCACATTTGCAGAATTATGTCTACAAAATCTGGGTTTCACTTTTAAAAAACCATACCAACAAACACTCTGAATACATTCCCAACACTGAGCACTATTCTGCTTGAGAAGAATCCGTGGCTGTCATGATATTGCTGTTAAATGCTGTGTGTCTGAAAAAGGGGGTGATTTGTTGGCAATTAAAAAGTGAGTATTGGGTATGATTTGAAAGCTCTGCCATAAGGCAGGAAGAGAGAGAGCAAGGAGGGAGGAGGAAGACAGAAATGGCAAAGCTTCATTTTAAAGGGGGGGAGGGCATGTAACCACCCCTTTACTAGCCAGATCTGAACTGCAGCCACCTCACGCCGCAGCCCTGATCCAGCCTCTGAAGAGTGCAAAAAGGAGTCGCAAAAAGCGGGTCCTTTTTTTGCCCTCCAAGGGGCGCCATAGCTACAGCGGTGCAACTTTATGATTGCCTCTTCAGTGCTGCATCATGTGGATGCAGCAACAGAGGGGGGTCATGATGGCACACACCATGTGGACCAGCGTGCACCAAAATGGCACCCTGGGGACAGAGTTATGGAATCCAGTATGCAGATGCCCTAACTCCGCCCACAGGATGGCACAAAGTGCTGGTCTGTATAGGGCCAGAAAGAGAGAAAGAGACTTTAGTGACTAGAGGTCATGCGGTAACCAAGTTAAAAGAACTCAACACCTTCAGTGTAAATCAGGGGTAAGCAACCCTTTTGAGCTGGGGGCCAGGTTGCTGTCCCTCAGACAACTGGGGGGCCGAAGTTGGGGAGGTGGAGCTTCCACCCTCTGGGGGTGGGGCTGCGTGCCAGGGGTGGAGCTTCCACCCTCTGGGGGCGGAGCCGCACACCGGGGGCGGAGCTTCCACTGAAGACCCGCGGGGAGGAGAAGGCGTGTGCCCGCCCTCTCCTCCTCGGTCCTTTCCTGAATGGGCTCCAAGGGGCCCTTTCGGCCGAAGGGGAGGGAGGCCAAAGGGAAGGGCTTGGGCACCCATTCCAGGCCCTTCCCTTCGGCCGAAAGGGCTCCAAGGGCCGTGGAGGAGCCCAGGAGGCAGCAGCCCGTTTCCGTGGGCCCCTTCTCGACCTGTGCGGCCCCAGGCCTCCCTCCAGAGAGAGGCCTGGGGCCGCAAGGGTCCTGGGGGGAGTCCACGGAGGCAAGGCCGCTTCTGCGGCTCCTTTTTGGCGCCTTTTGCCCCAGGCCTCCCTCTGGAAAAAGAAGAGAGAAGAGGGGAAAAGAGGAGGAAGAGAGGAAGAGGAAAAGAAGGCAGAAGAAGCGGAGGCGGAGGGAGAGAAGAAGAAGAGGAGGCAGAGAGACAAGAAGGGAAGAGGCAAGAGAGAGGAAGAGGGGAAGAAGCAGAGGAGGAGGCGGACAGAGAAGAGAGGAAGAGGGGAAAGGGAAGGGAGGAGGAAAAGGAGGCGGAAGAGAGGAGGAGGAGGAGGGTAGTCGTCGGACCTACCGTTGTCATCCTCAGATACGAGACTGCAGAGCGCAACAGTGGAAAGCGGGGTATGAGGAAATCAGACGAAGCAGTGAGAAAGAAAGGAGCATACTCCACTCTTGTGCCTACTTTGACGTCGTCCCCTTTCCATTCTTCGCCCTTTTCGCCTTATAGGGCATTGACTCCCTCTCCATGGGAAGGCCTTCCTTGCCCCCCCCCTTTTCTCCTTTCCCTTTTCCCCTTCCTCCCTTCTCCCTCTCTTTTCCTTTTACTCTTCTTCCATTTTCCTGCTTCCTTCCCCTGGGTTCAGAGGCAGGAACCGGGCTGGTCCGCCTCCTCTCTGCTTCTCTTAAAAAGGGCCAAGTGGGCAGCAGCTTGTATCCAAGAAGGGGCTTCCAGGGCTGTCCCCCTTGGGCCCTTTAAGAGCAGCTTGTGAGTAAGATTATTAAGCCGGCCCTCGTCCTCCTCTCTGCCGGCGGCTCTTAAGAGAAGGAAGCTTAAGAATGGCCAAGGGCAGCCTGGAGCCCGCTTGGCTTCCCAGAGCTCTAGCTGCCGCCTGGCCTTTAAGAGTTAGAAGAGCAGGGACGGGGTGAGGAGGATGAGGCTTGCCCTCATCCCCTTGCCCCCGCGCATCGGAGGAAGGGCTGGGGGCAGCCAGGAGGCCTCTGGGCCTCCAAGCTGCCCTTGGCCCTTTAAGGGCGATGGCAAGGAGGAGGATGAAGCCAGGCCTCATCCTCCTCCTCACTGCTGCACTTAAAGGGCCAAGGGGAGCTTGGAGGCCCAGAGGAGGAGGATGCGGCAGCGGCGGCGGCAGTGGCAGGACCAGGCTGGGGCCGGTCCTGCCACCTCCGCGGGCCACATATGGCCCGCGGGCCAGGGGTTGCCGACGACTGGTGTAAATGGTAGCTTGCTAAGGATGCAAGCAGAGAAATTATTCTGGAGGAATATCTACTATAAAAAAACCTAGCATGAATGTGTAATTTGAGTGATTTAGAAACTGATCATATTCTATTATTACTCTGGCAGAAAATATAATTATGCACTTGTCACACATCATTATTTACCACCTTATGGAATTAATCGACGCTACAAACACTGCATCAAAAGCATTCCTTGTATGCTCCAGCATTTCTGTGATGAAGACAGATGCCTATTGACTCGTGGCAATTCTATCTTCATGCCAAGTGCAAACACCTTGAGCTCATACACTTCAACTGTCCCAATTTGGGAGAAACAGTCTGACTAATTCTCTGTTGTCCCACTGTTTTTAAAATGTCCCAGTTTCTCTCTCCTCCTCCCACTTTCCCCTTCACCTCATTTCAGCTGCTGCATGATCTGAGTTCAAAGTGCAAAAGTTATTGATGCTCAATCAACTCAGTAGAGGGCAAAGATAGGATGGGCAAAATGCATATAGTATTACACAACTCAAACATGTTAAACAGTTTCAATAGATTAAAAGAGTTTTCTTTCCTCTTTTTTAAAAAATGTACATGGTTAAAAGTCAATTACACTGCAAAGGTTTTGATTTTAAAAAGCCATGTCTTGACTGGGCACTGAAAAGAAACCAATGTTGGTGCCAGTCAGACCATAAAAGGGAGGGCATTCCATAAGTTGAGTACCACAGACAAGAAAGCTCTCTCCCAGGTCTTTCCCCATCATGCTGCCCCACTATATAACATCCCCTCACGTATTTAAAAATGCGGATCATGCCATCTCTGAGCCTTCTCCTCTCCAAGCTAATTCTGCTGCTTATTTATCTACCTTTGTTGTTGTTGTTGCCATGTGCATTCATTTCTGATTGATGGTGACCCCAAGGCAAACCTACCATGGGATTTTCTTGGCAAGATTTATTCAGAGGAGGTTTGCCATTGCCTTCCCCTGAGGCTGAGAGCTTGTGACTTGCCCAAGGTCACTCTGTGGGTTTCCATGGACAAGCATGGATTTGAACCTTGGTCTCCAGACTTGCAATCCCACACTGAAGCCGCTACACCACATTGGCTCTTGGTGACCCACGAAATTGTGTATAAGATAGGATGTTTTTGTTTCTTGTCTATTCAGCCTTCCAATGGAATGGGGAAGCCCTTTCCTTGCCAATAATGCTGCTTTCAGATGCATTCCCCCCCTCAATGCACTGTCAAGGCCATAGCAAAATCCTCTGCAAGCTAATCTGCCATAAAGTCATGTTTTATACACAAAACTACAAATTGAGTTTTACACTTCATAAAAAACAAATCTCTCCTTCTTTAAGGGCCATCCCGAGATGCAAAATTAGATCTCTTTCTGTGCAATCATAAGGATGAGGCATCATTTTTTGACGTGCAAATAATATTCTAAACCTTGGGAAATGAACCAGTGAGAATATTTATAGCAATGATAACTTGCTTGCCTGCCTGATGCCAAATGCATTTTTATTTTTTTGCATGTGTGATGAATGGGAGGGATGGAATTAGTCTAGATTTATGGAGATGACACAGCCTTATACAAACTCCCCACTTTCCTCCCAGTCACTTTTTACCTTTTATTTTTACTGACAACAATTTGAAATAGAAAAAAAATGGAAAAAGAATGAAAATCCATTCTGCAGTTAGACAATTGAGATTGAGCATATGTTGTACACCCCAAGATAGCTCTCACACAATCTGTGTGAAGCTATTATAAGAGGGCGTATAGTGCTAGAAATGCATATAATGATCTTGTTTGGATGCAGCCATAATTTAGAATTAAACTTTATTAAAACTAAATTGAGCCTCATCAACCACCACCAAGTGAATTACTAGCCTCTCATCTTTGCAAAGAAGTAGTATTTTCATTTTGTCATATTGCCTAAAATTTGGAAAATATTTATAGAAGACATAGCTCTTCTGTCTTGGCTTACGGAATTGCCCACACCAATTATTGCTACATATCTGCATCTTTCCATATTTATATCACATCTATGGGCTCTTTTAGACAGATCCAAAGCATTGGGAGGTTGTGTTGTTGTTGTTGTTATTATTATTATTATTTTGCTCTAGCAACAAACAACTATTCAAATAACTTTTCTGTTATCCTGAACTATTTTCTGGCAGTTCCTGACCCCAAGGTGACATTCACACTATGGAATTATTGTTGTTGTTTGCCTACAAGTTGTTTCCAACATTTGGAGACACTAAGGCAAACCTATCATGGGGTTTTCTTGGCAAGATTTGTTCAGAAGAGGTTTGCCTTTCCCTGTGGCCAAGAGCATGTGATTTGCCCAACATCACCCAGTGGATTTCATGGGCAAGTGGGGACTCGAACCTTTGTCTTCAGAGTCACGGTCCAACACTCAACCACTATGCTACACTGGATCCAGAATTATAGCAGTATTATTTCACTTTAACTTCTATGAGTCTGTTTTATGGAATTCTAGGATTTGTAGTCTGGTGAGGCACGGATCTCTTCCGGCAGGCCTTTCCAACTTAGTTACCCTCCCCAGATATAGAGATATTTGTCCCCTCATCTGTCTATTCTTCCCCGCCTATGTTTCTGCCTATTTTTTTTTTTTTTTTTTTTGGTTTAATGTCTTTAACGTTTTTATACTATTCCTGTTTAATTCTGTTTTAGTACTGGGAATGGGGAGGTAGGTCTAGGGTTGATTTTTTAAAATTTTTTAACTCTATTGTAATTTGATGTATTTTATTGTTGTAATCCGCCCGGATTCTTTGTGATTGGGCGGGCTAGAAATAAATCTTTATTATTATTATATTATTAAAACTCTCAGGCTGAGAATTCTAAATGCATGTGTGTTGTTTGCCTCCAAGTCGTCTCCGACTAATGAAACTGTAAGGCAAACCTATCATAGGGCTTTCTTGGTAAATTTCTTCACAAGGGGTTTGCCTTTCCGTCCTCTGAGGCTGAGAGCATGTGACTTGCCCAAAGTCACCCAGTGGGTTTACATGGTCAAGTGGGGATCCAAACTCTGGTTTCCAGATTTGTAGTCCAGTATGCAAACAACTACACCACACTGTCTCTTTTCCCTAAACTGTAGATCTCCAGATTCTATAGGACAGAACCATGGCAGTTAAATTGGGTAATAATTCTATAGTTTAACTGGGCTCCAGCTGCAGCATTTTTCCCCACCTTCAAATGGATTTCTTTTAATTCTGAGATACATCAGAACAAAATTGTCTCCCTTTCTTTCTTTCTTTCTTTCTTTCTTTCTTTCTTTCTCTTTCTCCCTTAGAGTTATACTGCATCAGTGAGTGACACTTTTGCACTCTAACACTATCTACCTAAGGGCAAAAAATTAAAAAGAAAGGAGGAGAAAAATGCCTTTCACATCATAGGATCACCTCAGCATATTATGCCTGGCTTGGTTATATTCAGATATTTTGGGTTTTTTTTTGTTTTTTTAAAGAAGAAACCCAAAACTTTCACTCCTATACCAAAGAATGAGAATATTTCAATTGTGTCTCATGCTTTCAACTAAAATGGTACTGCACAGGTTTGGTCTCCAGCTGGAATGGTAGAAGCAATAAAGAAATATGGACCTTTCGCAGACATTTAGATGTTCACTTCTCCAAAGGCATGTCTTTGAATTTTGAAATAAAGGTCTGAAAAGCATAGTAAGGTAAGGAAATCTATAGCAAGCCATAGGTCAGCAATACCAACTTCACGAAAAAAGCAGAAGAGGAGAAGAGTTGCCATAGAATGTGCATCACTGTGCTAATTTCTTAACAGAGTCAGGAATTATCACCAGTGGCAGTGATTGAATAATAATAATAATAATAATAATAATAATAATAATAATAATAATAATCCTATTTTTCCATCCAAGTTGGAACTTGGAATAATAATAATAATAATAATAATAATAATAATAATAATTTGTATTTTCCCTCCTCTCCTTGTGGATTGAGGCATCAACAAATAAATAGAGTTTAACTGCACACACAGTGGTACATGTAGGAATAAGGTAGCACACAGATAGCTAGAGAAGATCTCTTTACAGGCCAGCCACAACAAACTGCCACATTTTGCAGACTGAGGTTGAGAAGCAAATCCCACCTCCACCTTGTATTGTAGCCTAGATGGTGTAAATGGTTTCAGTGTTGGAGTATGTCTCTGGAAACCACAGTGCAAACCCCTGCTTGGCCATGGAAACCCACTGGGTGACTTTGGAAAAGTTACATTCTCTCAGCCTCAGGGGAAGGCAATGACAACCCCTCTCTGAACTGATCTTGCCAAGAAACCCCTGTGATAGGTTCACATTAGGGTTGCCGTAAGTCCAAAATAGCTTGGAGTTGCACAACAACAGCAAGCTTTTTGAGCATATGGGAGAGAAAAAGACACCATTCTCATCTCTTCCTGGAAGTAAAAAATACAACAACAACAGCAAGAACTGCAGGATCAGCTGCCTGCAATGACTGCCCTATGGTAGGAATGGCTCTGAACATGTCCATGAAAGAAAATGAACTTGAGGTGGTGTGGGTCAATGTGTGTGTGTGTGTTCACAATAAGAAACTTCACAGTGATTTCAAAGAAACTTCTGAGAGTAAGTTTTGAGAGTTGCTTTTGGGAGATTACTGGAAGATAAAAGGAAACATTCCTTTGCAATGCCCAAAATAAAATTGTATGATATTCTATCACAAGGCTTTTACCTTTAAGTATCCAAGCACTAAAACCTTTCCCCAAAATACATTCAGCACTCTAGAGAACTTTTTTTAAAGTTGAGGCTAAAAGCTGGAGCAGATTTGCCATCCCTATTGATGTGGCACCCCACCAGTGTTGTGTCCTAAAACTTGTTATTGTTGTGTGTTTTCATGTCATTTCCAACTTATAGTGACTCTTATGAGAACTTATCATGGGTTTTTCTTGGCAAGATTTGTTCAGAGGGGCTTTGCCATTGTCTTTCTTGAGGCTGAGAGAGTGTGACTTGCCCAAGGTAATCCAGTGGCTTTCATGGCCAAATGGGGAACCGAACCCTGGTCTCCAGAGTTATTGTCCAACACTCAAATCACTACACCATGCTGAAGACAATACACTAAATTTCATGGTGGGATTCTGAAGGTTTGGAGAGAGAAGCCATGGCACAAACAAAATTCCAGGCAACACAAATCAACTTCTCAGCTGCCAGGTTTGACAAAATACTGTACTCTGTTCAGTAAAGAAGCTGTGTCACATGTTTCACCCTCTTTACACTCCTTGAAACAATAGTTGGGACATGTCAAACCTAAGGGGCTCAACAGATCCGCATAAAGAGCCGGCATGAGGGCAGAGTGGGAGGTGTGGTGACTGCACTCTGGCCGTCCCGACTCTGCCCCCTACCGCCTGCCTGACCAGACAGTGTGCGGCATCACACCATGTCTTCAGTGCAGCCTTTACATGCGATGCACCGAAGAAGCGATGAAAAATCACGACCACAGTGGCTAGGGCACCCTTCCTGCAACGCAAAAAGGAGTCACTTTTTGTTGCTGCTTTTTGCACTGTGGAAAGGCTAGATCAGGTTGAGTTGTGTAGTTGCCACGGCCCCAATCTGGTGAGGAAAGGGGCAGCTGCAGGCTGCTCCCAAGGTCTGTTGAGCCCCATAAGTCCCTTCTCTGCCTGAGTAGATCTCCTTGTTTTTCCCCTCCCTGAAACCAAACTCTTTGTTGGGATATAAATGAAAAACTGAAATAAAGACATCAGGAGACTGAAAACAAAACAGAGCTAATAAGAACAGGATCATATTTTCTTTCATAATAGTCCCAGTGACAGCAGATTTTTGTCTTCACATAATATCTTCCAAATTGGAATCATCCTCCACCCTTTTCTATTTTTATTTTTTAAAAATCCAACTTTCATCTTTTTGTCATGATGCACATCTTTCCAAAATAGTTGGAATCACCACACAAGGGTCTGACAGGCTAAATAGTAAATATCTATATCTATATCTACATCTATACTACATACCCATCTAGATCTCTCTCTAAATTTATAGACATATACACACATTATCTTTCGGTGAATGATTGGGGATAATGGATGATTTGTGACGTTATCTATTATGGGAAATAATCAAGATTAATGAGCCCTGTGGCAGTTGGGGAATGTCTCCAGAGATTTATTACACAGGTTGTTCGTTTTTCTTCTTACACTGGTGCCATCAAAAGGGCCATAACAAATGCAAATAGAGACATGGATTAATTGCAAATGCAGAACAGAGCCTGGATAGGTCTCTGGGATTTCTGGAGGAGGGAGCGAACTTACAATTTATAGTCTGTTGAGGAATCTGGGCAATGCCTAGGTCAAAGGCATTAATTTGGAGTTTATTTAATTAATTAATTAATTTATGGCACTTGTTTATTGCCTGGCAAAGCCACCAGGGCCCCAGGTGTGATTTACAATAGGTAAGAATGCTTTTCAATTAGGAAAGAAATAAAAACTAATTTAAATACTGGAGGCTACTCTTGAAGAATAGTCCTCTTTTTTAAAAAAAAAACAAACAAACTAGAGGAGACACCTCTAAAATTTAAGATTCAGATGCCAACTGAAATAGCACAGTCTATATTGCCTGCTGGGAATTAAAAAAAGGATGTAGCCAGTCATGATGCTGCTACAGAGAAAGCCCTGTCATGTGTACACCCATCATGTTGACCCATATAAATCCCAGGATTTGTAGTTTTGTGAAGGATGCAAAATTCTGTGTTAGGCAGCTCTATTGCTTCAGCTCAGGGGAGTGCACATTAAACTACAAATCCCAGGGTTCTAACAAGACAAAGCAATGATATTTAAGGTGGTATCACACAGTGCTGTATGGCTGTACCCCTAAAGGCTGGGAATAGTCTCTCTCACATTCCCACCAAATGCGCCTGTGAAGCTGGTGGGACTGGAAGAAACACATCCTCCAAAGATCTCAGAACTTGGGACAGGCTTATACAGTTGGCCCTCCACATCTACAGATTTTTTAGCCATGGATTCAAGCACTGACGGCTTGAAAATATTTTTAAAATATATACATTCCAAAAAGCAAATGTTGATTTTGCCATTTTATGTAAGGGACACCCTTTTACAATGCCATTGTATTTAATAGGGCTCGAGCATCCATGGATTTTTATATCCATGGGGGGGGGGGGCTGGAACCAAACCCCAACAGATACCAAGGGTCCACTATATGGGAAAATAGACATGGGACATCTTGCAAAATTGTACTTTTTATTCAATATTGCTATGGGCTGGCACTTTTATGAGTAAAGAATGTCATATAAATACAATAAAGAAACAAACTTTATTTACTTAGGCATAATAAACGACATTATTCAACATTTAACAGGAGCAATGGCAAATGTCCTCTGAACGAGTCTTGTTGAGAAAGCTTTACCCTAGGGTCTCCATAAGTTAGAAATAGTTTGAAGACACAACAATGTCAATAAAGAAGAGGAGGAATGATGATGATGATGATGACGACGACGACGACGTGTCCAAAGGCCTTGCCAGTGAGAGAATAAACTCCAAACCCTTCAACTTTCACAATTTGTCAGGAAAGACCTAATTAATCCCATACAATCCCACTTTTTACCTGCTGTTAAAATGTCCCTGTTTCACTCTCTTTCTCCCCCCCTTTCTCTTCATCTTATTTCAATTGCTGCAGACTGAGTTCAAAGTTGCAAAGAAGTCTGAACACAACTAACTCAGCAGAAAAAAAGGGGAGAAGAGGTGGCAGAACCTTGGCCTTCCCTGTACATTCAAGTGAAAGCAAATTGCTTCATTCTCTTTTCACTTGTGTGTTCTTCCACATTAATAACTTTTGCCCTCTTAACCACACTCTGATGTTTTGTCCACACACGTCTTGGCTGTCATCAGTGAAATGTTGGAAGATATGAAATTCCAACCTGTTCTTTGCAAAATCCAAACCGATGCTTCCCTGACATTTCTCATTCCTATTCCACTGTGAAGCGAGGAGTTGAAAATAGCAATATTATGATGATATTCACTCTCTACATAAATTGCATCACAAAGGAGAAATGCTCTCCCCCACCACAAAGTCACAGGAAGATTGAACGACATGAAGTTTTTTTTCCCCCTGAGCAATACAAGGATTTCTTTCTTTCTTTCTTTCTTTTTTTAAGGGTTTTGAAGCCTGCCATGGCCAACCACAATGAGCAGCTGTCAAGGCTGATAATGGTGCTTTTAGCAAGCCACATTTTTCTTCTCCCACTGTGGTGTCAGCTGTCAACAGATTAAATGTTAGGAACAGAAGGGTCAGTGTGACCCTTGACCCCTTCTAGCAGGCAGATTAGAATAAAGTAATATACCATCCGAAAAGAAAAAGTTCAGAAAAACTCTTCTAGAATGAATGTCATTCTTCACACACACACACACACACACACACCCTGCACAGCTCCTTGTAGGACAAATATGAGCATTTGACAGCAAATATTCTATATACAGATGTAAAGGTTTCTGGTGTTGGCTGCATCTGCACTGCAAAAATAAGCCAGTTTAACTGCCATGGCTCAATGCTATGGAATTCTGGGATTTGTAATTTGTTGTGGTATGAGAGCTCTTTGACAGAGAAGGCTAAATGTCTCATCAAACAAGAATTCCCAGAATTCCATAGCATTTAGCCATGGCAGTTAAACAGGTGGATTATTTCTGCAGTGCGGATGAAGTCTATGTGAATTTGTACAGGATGTTATCTTCTGAAACTATGTTGTTTCCTTTTTAAAAAAAAATCTAGGGAACTTTTCTGAGGTGAAGTCGAAGGCTTTCATGGCCAGCATCCATGGTTTTTTGTGGGTTTTAAGGGCTATGTGGCCATGTTCTAGAAGATTTTCTTCCTGATGTTTCACCAGCATCTGTGGCTGGCATCTTCAGAGAACTTTTCTGAGCTATTTTGTCTTTGACGACAAACCCCAGTAAAGTGCAGATCCATCATTTGAGGGAAAAAAGAAAGAGGACTTTGGACTCACCTACAACAACTAGGATTCTCCAGGCTACTCCTGAAGTATTCTGGCCCTGAATTTTCTCTCTTACATCTTCACTCTGTAACGACTCTGGGTGACTGTCTACACATGCATCCCATTGTTGTCGTTCAACACTGCCACCACTGCTATGTGTTGTTCCGTCTGAGGTCAGAAACCAAGCACCCAGCATAAATCCAATTTAGACAGAGATATGTTGGATTTGACATGGAACAATCCTTCTCTCATAAAGAGATCCTACACTCAAATTGGTAATTTGGATATATGTCATGCAGACAGGTTGTGGTTAGGGCAGGGGGAAAGCAGTGTAATTGTCCCATGTTGACATGCCCTTCATATCATAGGCAAAAGCAGAGAAATGTGCTAACAGGGGTAAGATGAAACACTACAATGTGCCAGCAGAACATCTTAGATCTAAATTTGGGGCAAGTAACTTATTTCTCTGGGATTTTTTGGGGATTACAAAACTGCCCGGGAGGCCTCCCAAAAAGAAAATTCATTAGAAAAGATAATAATGCTTGGTAAATTGGGAAGCACTAGAAAAAGAGGAAGGCCACATTACAGGTGGATAGACTCAATCAGGGATGACATGGCTCTGCATTTGTAAGACCTCCGAAAAGCTGTTAATAACAGGAATACTGTGAGGTCTCGCATTCATAGGGTCGCCATAACTTGAAGTTGATTTGCTGGCAATTAACAAGAAAATGAGCCAGGGTGATGGAATAGTATGACTGTTGAACTGAATCTCTGGCAGACCTGGGTTTGAATCCCTGCTCTCCCATGGATGTCTACTGAGTGATCTTGGGCAAGTCATACTCTCTCAGCCTCAGTAGAAGACAATGACAAACATTCGCTGAACAAATCTTGCCAAAAAAAAAAACCCCTAAGCCTTGTGGTTGTCATGTGTCAGAAACAACTTGAAGACACACAACAACAAGGAGGATAAGAAGGAGAAGGGGGGGGGAGTCTCAAATCTAGTTAGGTATCAGCTTCTGGGTTCTGAAAAATAAACCTGCTTTGTTTTGTTTTAAACATTAAAAGGTGCTGGGAAGGGTCGGCAAGTAATTTTAACAAAGTGAACCACTGGCCTCAGTGGCTTTAGGAAGAAGCAATTCACCATTTTTCTTCTAATGGATGGGTAGTTTAGGCAACTCTAGGTGAGACTGGATGCCAAAAATTATCTTCTGGGGGCTGGAGGTGGCACCAAGCCTAATCTGCACCACCCTTGGTTGACACAAATACTGGAGACAGAAATGAGAGGGAACATTGCTCAATGTTATGGTCCTCTCCACTGGCATGACCAATAAAAAATGTATCAGTATTAGATGCAGCACTGGATTTATCTATTTATAACTTATCGCTGGAATACTGACCAGTGAAATGGGACACTGGAATGAGACACAGACTTTGGAAGCTGTAGGAAGCCTTGCTAGCCAAATCTACAGTGCTAATGATCAAAATGCCTCTCTAAAGGTGGGCCTTAAATTAAAGCAAGGTTTTAAATAGTGTCCAGAGGATGGTGAGGAGTCTGAAAACCAAACCCTAAGAGGAGTGGTTGAATGAGCTGATAATACTCAGCTGTAAACAAGAGAAGCAGGGACATGATAGAGGTGAGATACGGTATTTGCAGTCAGACAGAAGATGGAGCAGACTTGTGCTTTGTTGCAGGAGAACAGGATTAGAACCTATCAGAGGAACTGGCAGGGAATCAGGTAAAGTCCAGGAAAAAATGTCCTGATGGTAAGAGCTGTTCAACAATGGAACAACAGACTGCCTTTGGAGGTCATGGGCTCCCTTGCTGGAAGTATTTAATCAAAGCCTGGATGGGCCATCTGTCAGGGATGCTTTTGTTGCATTTGCAACAAATCAGAATGCCACAAAGTCCTAAATGGGTAGATCCTAAACTGAGTAAGGCATTGGACTATGACATCCCACGTCTCTTGATATTCAAAAATTCTGATGCTACAATCTCAACATTCCTCTTGAAAGGAATATCATTTAAATATCCCCACCATGAAAGCCTATGTATAAAGAACAGTGTGAGAAAGAGAGAAGGAAAGAGGGCTGAATTAACAGCCAAGCAGTTGAGGCATGCATGCCAACTGGAGACATACCACGTAACATACTAACGCTACATGAAGCTGGAATAATCTGACACTTGGCATCAAGAAAGCTGCCATCTTTGATTTCTCCTACTGTATGTCACCAAATGCTGCTATTTGAGGACTGGTGAACCTGTTCCTAGGGAATGTAGGCACATAAGCAAGTCATAATGATAGAAATATGCATTCCCTTTTGAACCCACTGACTGGAGCCAAAGGAGCTCTGGCATAGCTCAAATGTCTTTCATGTGTGAAAGTACTTCTACCTCTCAAACTGATTTATGACCTGATGCAAAAGTTTTGCACCCAGTGCCAAAGCTGTGGAACACTAGGCTTTTAGTAGTCTCTCTAAGCCACCTAGCATGGCGGAAAATAAAGCAGGGTGTTAGGTTTTAAAAATAAACAAATGCACCAAGAAATAAAATATAGGTCAGAAGTGGCATTGCCAGAGATTATGCTGTACATTTCAAGAACTTTGCTATGCACTCAGCTTTGACCAAGAGGGCTTGGAGGAATAAAATCAGACCTAGTGAAGCAATCAATTGTAATTTTTTACACATACATTCACACATACACACAGATAGTACAACAATGGCATGCATCTCTGAGTCAGTAATACACATGCCAGAGTAGAGGATAGCCAATGATAACTAGTCTCATTGACAAGGCTAAAATATTTTTCCAATAACCTTATCACTTTCAGAAGTATCACAGTTAAAGTGCATGTAGGCAGTCTAACTGTGACTGCGGACAGAAAACAGATACAAACTGGGAAGGTTGGCAAATCCTTTACAGACAATTCTGCTGGACAGAAATGTTGTGCTTTGAGAATCTGCCACTCATTTGTTGTTTCCTGACACAAAAGTATTACTTAGAAACCTATTCAGATTTTCATACATCAGGAAATTCATGAGGTAGTGCCTTCATGTTAATTTCTTATTATTTTCACAGTGAGATATGTGATGGCAAAACCTAGATTAATGACACAATACTGTCTTTCATTCCCTTTTAATACCACAATTCAAACCTCACTTCTAAGATTGACTTAAACAAAAAGAAAGTTTAAGTAGGAACTCTTGAGACTCTTATTCCGGTGCTCAAAATACAAAGGGTTTGTACTGCTTAATCTAAGGCCATGGCAAGCATAAGGAATCCTGGATTCCCCCCCTGCTTGGATTTTAATCTGAGATGGAGAACTATTTTCATCCTAATCTTTCCAATCTCCCTCATTCTCAAGGCATTTCAACCAACCAACTTCCTTCCTGTTTGGCCCCACAAGTCTCCTCTCCTCTCCTCTCCTCTCGAATCTCACTCATACTGCCATAGTGCAATTTGACTTGATTTTAACTGTCATGGATCCATCCTAATGAATCCTGGATTTTGTAGTTTGTTATGGACCAGAGATCTCTGGCAAAGAGTATTTGACAAAACTACACATCCCAGAATTCCATAGCTTTGAGCCATAGTAACTAAAGTGGTATCAAAATGTATTGATTCTGCTGCAGTACACATGCAGCCCTGACTAGTGTAGGTGGAACTCAGGTGGCAGTGGTGACAAACTAAGGGGAAAAGAAAGGTTTCCTCACCCTTTTCCAGTTCCTGCCCTGCTTCGCTGTAGGACACCAGGGTGAAAAAAGTTGCAAGTCATCCTTGGGAAATGTAGTTTTTCCATAGGCTCAAAGAGACAGGAACTGGGGAGGCCTTGACCTGCCCACCAAATATTGAGCCCCCTTTAAAAACTATTCTTGGGTCCTTCAAGATAAAATAAGACAATTTTTCCTTCCATGTTGATGTGATGTCCCTGCATTCCAATTTTGAATCATAGAGGCCATGAAGAGAACAACCAGACTGATTACACCTAACTGTGGTTCATCTGGTGGTCATCTTTGAAGACATAGAACATACCATCCACCCCTCAGTTGAGGTGTGCCTTGGCACTGGACTTTGAAACTGAGGAAGACTATCTTGGTGTACCCAGGCATAAGTACTAGAGTTGTGCAGGAGTGGAGTTTTTGTCTAAAGTTACAGAACTCTAAAATGTTCCATGTGTGGCTCTTCATATGCTCAAGACACACTGGTGAAAGTTCACAGATGACCATATGAAGAACAGATAACAGATAAAAAGAGCATGTTACACACAAGCAACTGGTTCTTTTTATCAACCCTGTACATTTATACTCAAAAGTAAGTCCCATTGCATTTGAATAAAAGACTGGAGCCAAAAGCAACATTACTACTAGATTTATTAGAATGTGCAACGTAAGACTTGACAAGCATATTTTGTGCTAATAGCTTTTACTGTGCTTTCTTTATATCATTAGGCAGGATTTCTAATTTTACAATACATTTCTGTTACTGTGTTGTATCCAACATTACAGTAACAAACAAAGTTGAAGAAGCATAATAAGACCCTTTTCCTGGGTCTTATTATGAGAACAGTTACTTTAAGCAACACCTAGCCTAATGATTTGCATTTGGGAGTGCCATAAAAAGAACTGCAACTTTTCTTTTTATTAGTCATTCTTTTAACTGTTTTAAATTCTAAACTAGTGGCTAAGAAAGGATTGTGAATACATAATAGCCATGAGCTTGTAACTGCAGGTTATGCATTCATAACTCCCATACAATATTCTGACCTATATTTTTAATTTTTGTATGATATGCATTTTTTTAGCCATATCTGTTTGCCTGGAGTCCTGGACTCGGAAATAGGAAGATAACTACTACTTCTCTTACTTCGACTGCTACTTGGTCTTCCAATAACCACCATCTGAGTCAACCAGATAAATAATATTGAGGAAATGAAGCTGGAGGGTTAGTGGGTGGAAGCAAGTAATGCTTCTTAGAGCATCTTTGTTTTTATATTGAGTCCAAGTATGTAGCTATGCAATTTGAACTATGACTCTGGAGATCAAGGTTCAACTCTCCAGCTTAGCCATGAAAACCCACTGTGTGACCTTGGACAAGTCACACACTCTCAGGCCCAGAAAACCCTGTGATAGGTTCACCTCAGGGTCGTCATAAGTCACAAATGACTTGAAAGGACACAACAACAACAACAACAACAAATGAGTAGAGTATCTGCTGAAGAGCCGAACTTGATTGAGATTACATCCAAACCAACTTCAGATGCAATGTGGAAGCTGCATCAGATCTTCCATAAAAGTGAAGGAAGGGGGCAGTCAAAGGAAAGTCAGCTGCGAACATGAACAGGTCTGCTTGCGTCCATAACTTGGCAAGCATGAAAGGTCACCAGTAAGGTCATTCAGGTGCCATAGCCTATGATGATGTGGCACAACTTAAATGGTAGGCTGCAATTTGAGAGCCCAAACTCGATACAGCATATGACTGGAGATGCCCAACCCAAAATAGATGTGGCGAGCTGAAGCATTCTAAAAAGACGGGCAGGCGACAAATACAGCCAGTTCTCAAACTATCTATCCAACTAGAGTTCTTTCCCTGAACGTTACCCAACCCAGTATAATCCGTTGAGTTGACTCTGTGTTTTGAGGCTGTGCAGAAACTGGAGTTTTGAAAAATCTACTGCCGAAGCAGGATGAAAGATTTGAGAAGTTATCTGGAAAAGTTACTTTCCTAAGCTATGTTAGACACTAGTGTGACAGTAAACTATGGTGAGGTGCTTCCCCATTGTTGTTGTTGTGTGACTTCAAGTCATTTCTAACTTCTGGTGACCCTAAGGTGACCCTATTACAGGGTTTTCTTGACAAGGTTTGTTCAGAGGGGATTTGCCATTGCCTTCTTCTGAGTCTGGGAGATATTGACTTGCCCAAGTTTACTCAGTGTGTTTTCATATCCAAGTGGGAATTCAAATCCAACACTCAAATCATTACTCTACGCTGGCTGCTTTCCCTATAGCTTTCCCTCAAGTCAACAGTTGCATTGAGTTCTGATAAGCTAATTCTTTAGAGGCCAGAAAGTATTGATATGAAGTATATTTGCAAATTTTCTTGTCATTGACAAGAAAAGGTGTCTTGACATATTGAAACATCCTGTTGAAAAATGGGCAACTGTCATGAGACGTTTTTTCATTCTGGGATGTTTGTGTGTGTGCATGTGTGTACGCACCAAACTAACTTTTTCTTCCTTTTCTTTGTCTTCATCTTCATCATCTTCTTCATGGAAACCAACAGTTTTATATAAAAAAAGATGTGGTTTTGATGTAAAATAGGGTTCAAATCTCCACTTGTCCATGGAAACCCATGGGCAAACCATGCTCTGTCAACCTCAGAGGAAGGCAATGGCAAACCTTTTATGAGAAAACTTTGCTAAAGGAAATCCTTTAGGGTCACCATAACTCAGAAATCACTTGAAGTCATATAACAACATCAACCACAACAACAACCACTATATGCTGCACATTTCTCTGGAAGGGAGAGGAGGGACAGCAGAAATGGAATTTTTCACAAAACATGTATCCAGGTGAGGGCAGGAGGCACAAAAACTCTCACAATCTTGCCTAGCAGATTTTACAGAAGAGGATATTTACATTCCTATCAGAAAGCAGCAGCAGCAGCAAATAGGATGTATCATTTCAAAGATAGTACTAGCCTGATTGTTAGAAAGAATGAGGTTGTTTGCTTCAAGAGAAATATTTTGGAGTACTATCAAAAGGTAAGAATTTGCTAGCTGTTTAGATGATTATTATATTTTACCAACTCGAGAGGCAAACACAGCTTAGATTTCCTACCACAGGCATCAAATCCTCTTGGTTTCTCCCTGTACTGAGTTGCTTAAAGACAAGTAATCATTCCCTTGGTTTTTTGTGGGTTTTTCAGGCGATATGGCCATGTTCTAGAAGAGTTTATTCCTGATGTTTTGCCAGCATCTGTGGCTGGCATCTTGTCTTATATCATCTAAACAGCTAGCCTGAAAAAACCACAAAAAACTATGGATGCTGGCCATGAAAGCCTTCGACTTCAAATCATTCCCCCATTTTCCCAGTTTCCCAATAATGTTAAATAAATCTAGCATTCTTCTTTTCTCATTTGCCCAATGTCCAGTGTTGAAAATAAGTGTGGAACGAAACTACCCTGGATTAAAGCAGTTACCCCAGACAGCATAAGCAAAGGGGAAATGTATATACATCTCAGATGCCAAACAGTTACAACCATTACATCTCCCCTCTGGTTCTACCTTCCCCTGTTTTCAGAGTGTATTAAAACAGGAGGGAAAGTATTTGCACAAAATTTAACTAGAAATGTTTACATGTTTTCTGGGGCCATTATTCCTTTAAAAAAAATTCTCCAAGAAAGAGAAAACTATTATTAATGTCGGAGTTGTTTTGTCCTATTACTTTTCTATGGAGCATTCTGTTGTGAATAAAGCAATTTTAAAGATCATATGCTGCACTTACCATAATCAGACTTTTTTTTACAGCATTTTAAAATGAAGTTAAATTCTCTGTGGAAATCCAGGAACTTGTACAGAAATAAATAAATTACTCCTTTACTAGCCCAGTTTAAAGGTATCTTTTTAGGACTCAAATCTGGCCAGGTAAATCCAGATATTTTGGATTATAACTCCCTCTTTTCCAACATCTGGCCATGAAGCCTAGGATTGATGGGAGCTGTGCTCCAGTACATCTAGAGCAAGGATGTAATTCTCACAAATTTGGTTCTCCAATGAAGCTATGAATAATCTCAGCAAGTTTCTTCCCACTTTGACAAAGTCTGAGAACACACTGCAGTTTTCAAAAACTATTTGCAGTTTGGGATTTATTTTCCACAAAATTTGTGAATGGGATTTTTGCACAGAAAACAAGCATTTTCTAATGCACCGAAAATATGGTAGTTGAAGATTCTTCTGCACAAAATTCACATGTGGCATTTTTGTGCAGAAATCAGAATTTATGCTGTTTTTAGCACGTTTTAAAAAATGCACAAATTTTGTGCAGAATAAGTATCAAACTGTGAAAATTCTTCACAGTCCATAGTTCTCCCTATCTGGGTTTCTTGACACTCAAGAAACACATTTCTGACCATTTTCTTCCCATTATTTTCCACAAATGTTCATTCCATGCCTAACTGGGAGAGCACCAGGTTGCAGAAAGGCTACTTCATAGTAATGAATCAGATTCTATCAGGAAGGAATAGAAGTGTTAAAGGTGACAGTTTTCTCCCACCTTCTATAAACCAGGAGTAGAACCATAGAATGAACCTGTTATCTTCCATGCATGAAAACATTTGCAAAGAGATCCTATAAAATTTCTCAGAGCCTAGAATACAAGGAATAAATATACAAACAAAAAGAGATTGTTTTGGGAAGGGTGAAAAAAAGAAAAAAGAAAGCCAACGGATGCTGGAGCTGTTGCAACTCAAGCCCTAGAGGAACTAGAAGAAAAGCAGGTGGTCAGGCTGCTGCATGAGGCAGATGTTACTTGCGGATGGCTGGGAAATGCTGACATTTGGGCCAGGTTGTCTCAAGAGAGGCTGTAGAAAACTATTTGGGAGTGGGAAGAAGACAAGGCTGTATTGTAATGGAAGAAAAGAAGGGAAAGTGCTTATAGTCTGGAATTTCTCCGTCCCACTAAGGAGAAGAGGAACAGGAAAAGTTTTAGGCTGATGTCCCCATTAGGAATGGGCTGCAAATTTTTTCCACATGGTTTCTTGACTACTTTCATGCAATTAATAGAAAAGAAATTGTTTGGGAGATGGGGAATCAAAGAATAAGAACACTTTGTGTGACAGTTGTAAGTATGAGTTAAACTTCCCCTCCTTTTTTTCAGCAGTGCTCTCTGAAGTAGTGAAAGACATCAGTTTGCTATTCAATGTGATTTCCCCAAACCTACTTATCTTGCACTCCGCCTGCTTTGTTGTATAATAATGGAGGGTCATTGTTGTATGCCTTCAAGTTGTTTCTGACTTATGGTGACCCTAAGGTAAGCGTATCATGGGGTTTTCTTGGCAAGAGTTGTTCAAGGGAGGTTTGCCATTGCTTTCCCTTGAGGCCACAAGCATGTGACTTGCCCAAGGTCCGCCAGTGGGTTTTCATGGCTGAGGTGGGAATGAAGCCCTGTTCTCCAGAGTCCTTGTCCAACACTCAAACCACTATGCCATGCTGGCTCACCAATGGATGGTCAACACAGGTTTACTTTGCAAGTTCGATTGCTGAAGCACATATCTCTGAGGAAATCCTATTGTGGGAGGGGAACAAATTAACAGCAGGGGATATGCATTCTCTTTACTATTTACTTTCACCTTGTGTGTGTCCTGCCTTCTTTATATTGTTATTTCTCTGTCACTGTGACAAGAAAAACCAAGCTAAGATATTGCAAGTTAACTCCTCCCATGGCACTTTTTGAAATAAGGAAGTGTAGGCAACAGGAAGCAGTGGAGAGATATGTAACAGGAATACACACCTAGAACACCCAGCAATCTCACAATGATAAGATGGAAAAAAAAAAAAAACACCAGCAAAAGGAATTCAACAAGATTTCAAAAAAAAAAAAAAAAAAAAAAAAATCTGAGAACAACATAGAAAAATCACACACACACACACAGAGGGGATACAACTTTTGGAAGCTTAGAGGAGACGTTTATTTGGCATAGCCCTAGACATACCTTGTAAACATGGGTTTACTGTAAACTTGGGTTTACAGGTCTTATTCATATCTTGGTCACAGAGCTTTCTGCAGAAGTGTGTGTGTGTGTGTGTGTGTAACATATTGACATGTGATTGGAGGACAGGGCAAAGACTCTGGATTAGCCAGGCTATTGTTGGAAACTTGGCCTGCTTCCTTCATCTGTTTTAAACTTCCCCAAACCAAGCCATGGAAACAGGAAAACACTGTCCTCATGACAGCGTTCAGATATGGCCACCCACAAATCTGATCAAGTTGATCATGCAGCTCAACACATAAAGAAGAGCCTGGCTTGATCAGACCAATGATCCTCCTAGTCCATCATTCAGGCTTTCCAGATGCCCCAGGGAGGCTTCTGGAGTAGGATGGCCAGGTGTCCCATTTCAGTCTGGACAGTATCTAATTTTTCCACTTTAGCATTCTCTCCCCCCCCCCCCTTCTGCTAAGGGGCCCTTTCACACTACACAATTATAGTGCTATGCTCTCAGCCTCAGACAAAGGCAATGGCAAACCTCCTCTGAACAAATCTTGCCAAGAAAATCCCACAATGGATTCACCTTAGGGTTACCATAAATTGGAAAAGAGCTGGAGGCAAACAACACACAACACATATTGGGGGATTTGGAATTCTCAACCAGAGAGACCGAGTGCTTCATCAGACTACAAACCCCAGAAATCCATAAGATGTAGCCATGCCAGATAAAGTGGAATCATAGCATTTTAACAGGGTAATGTGAAAGGTCCCAAGGACCTGGAATTCCAAATTTTATGGCCATCAAATTTGGGTTGGGATGGAGCAAATGACTACTAAAGAAAATGCTACCTGGGTGTTGTTGTTGTTTTTAAATGGTGACAACTAGAAGGTGGACAGTAGGATGGAGGACTGGAAGAGAGTCAGAGTGACCTGTACAGGACGTACAATTGAGCATAACTGTAGACTGGCCATTTGCTTTTTTTGGCCATCTGTCTGGAATTAGGTTGGTTGTCCACTTTATTTCTTTTGCTGACAGAGTTCTTTGTTCACAGTACATAGGGATCTTAAAATATGACTGGCTATTGTTGGCCTCCAAGCATCAAAATATATTGCACCCACCCTGCTACTCATACTAGTATCAATTCTACTGTATGTGCAAAACCTTTCAGAATATCTTTCTAGACTGAAATGAAGAGTGAGGACAGATTTAAGAATATGAGACAGAAAGCAGGCAATAAAATGCAGGAAATATTAAAACCCATAATCCCGAGATAAAATATTTCACCATTTGACACATGTAATATTTAAGAGGCTTCTTCCTGCTGCATTGCTTTTTATCACCTACAAAAATGAAAGGAACTTATAACATGGTGTTATCCAGTTGCAATGAACCAGATACTTTAAAGATGTTCCCCTCTCCCACCCCTTTGCTGCCAAAATCCCTCCAGACTGTCATTAAGAATCTCTGTAAAGTGAGTACTCTTAAACACATGAGCTCTTTGAGTTATTGAAAATGTACAGTTACTCCAGCTTTTTGCACTTTCAGAGTTGTGGCTGTGGCTTTCTCTCTCTTTCTAAACATAGGCCTGTTGTATCCAGAGTACATAGGAACTGTCTGCCTTTCATTCTGTGTGGACAGTAAGTAATGGAACTTCCTATTACTCTTTAAAGATTCGCTAAAACAGTTCTCGGTGAAATCCTTCACTTGCTCAGAGAAGCCCTGCCCTCAGATTCTGGCTTCAAGCCTCCAACATTTCACAAATGAACACAGGCACACATGTAGTCAAGGAACATCAGAGGTTGTCAAGATGATAAAAGTTATCAATTACGAAGAACACACAAGCAAGCAGTCTGATTTTGCTTAAGCCATCTGGGAATGTCAACATTTGCACCCCCTGCTTTTCTCTCCCCATCATAGAATTAATTAAGTGCAAACTAGAATAATAGAAACCTGGAGTTGGGAGAGATCCCAATGGTCATTCAGTCTTTCCCCCTGCCATGCAAGAAGACACAATCAAAGCCATCCAGCCTCTGTTTAAAAATTCCCAAAGGAGACTCCACCACCTTCTGAGACAGCGTCTTCAACTGTCAAACAGCTCTTACTGTAAGGAGATTCTTCCCAATGTTGCGGTTGAATCTCTTCTCCTGCAGTTTGAATCCATGTGTCTGTGGCCTAGGCTCTGGAGCACCAGAAAACAAGCTTGCTCCATCCTCAATATGACATCCCTTCAAGTATTTAAACATGGCTATGAATGGACAAAACTAAAGGACTGAGATGACAAGGGAGTGGGTTAAGAGTACTTTGTATAGAAGAGAACAATGAAAGGAAGTCAAATCAGAAAAGAGATAAAAGAAAATGATGAAAAGATTGTGATAATAATCATAATGTATATGTATGTGTATATGTTTTAATTAAATGTATGTTTTTATGTTGGAATAAATAAAAATATATTAAAAAACACAAATATTTGAACATGGTTATCATGTCACCTTTTCACCATCTCTTCTCCAGGCTAAACATACCCAGCTCCCTAAGCTCCTCTCATAGGGAATGGTTTCCAGACCTTTCACCATTTTGGTTGCCCTCCTCTAAATATGCTCCAACTATTTTTGCACTATGAACTCAGTCTGCAACAATGGAAGTAAGCTGAGGAGAAAGGGGGAAAGTGGGAGGAGGAGAGAGAAACCGGGCTATTTAAAGAACAGGTGAAAAAATGGGATGACAAAGGATTCTTCAGGACTGTACCAGCCAATTTGGGATAGTTGGAGGGTATGCAACAATGGCATCAATTTTAATAGAGCTGGCACATTTTAAAAAAGTGATTGGTAATGTCATGTCATCTTATTGATTCTCCTAGCTCATGGAAGCACCTCCCATTCACTCCCAGATGTTATCAGTTTCCAGCTTTGTGGCTTCCACACTTCCTTCCTTGAATTTTCTAAGCTGCTGAATAAAACATCCAGGCAAGTATGTTATAAAGCCTGTGTGCTCAAGGGTGAGACCAGCCTTCCTACAGATCCCTAAGAAACTCCAGTAAAGCTCCTGGATCTTCTCTTGGAGCTAATATGGCCATCTGGATGGTGTGTAGATTTCAACCTCTAACACCAGAGGTCAAATCCTCTGCTTCAAGGAGATTGTTACTGGTAGGTTAAGAACTAAGGGTGCAAATCTTTGACTGAGGTCTAATCTGCACTGCAGAAATGTTGCTGTTTCACACTGCTTTAACTGTCATAGCTGAATGCTATGGAATTTTGGGATTTGTAGTTTTGTTAGATATTTCACCTTCTTGGTCAGTTCTGGTCCCACAACAAACTACAGATCTTAGAATTCCACAGCACTGAGCCATGGCAGTTTAAACAGTGCCAAACTGCATTATTTCCACAGTGCAGATTGGACCAAAGTTGACCTTGCATGTAAGGATTTACAATATCTATATTTTTCTCTTTGCTGACTAGTATCTCCCTGTATTCAAACATCCCAGAGTGTTCCAGGGAAATACATTTTCTGCTCAGAAAACATGCCTTTTCTTACACAGATAAATATGCGTATTTATGCACAGAACACTTTGGGATGTTTGAGTTCCAGCTGTAATGTACAGGCTACCCCTGCTTCAGGAACAGAAACCTTCAGTAGATACATAAGACTTTTATTTAGTAAGCAGAGAAAATCATAGTGCATAGTTTTGTCAGGACTGAGGAACTTCCCCCACTTACACCAGTATGTTTTGTTCAAGTCACCCATTACAAAAGCCTTCATCCCATTTTTCAGCATTTAAAAATATACTCTTTCCCCAGATCTGGCCCCTGCTTATTTTCCCTTCTGTACCAAGCTATGGATTCCCACAAGAAATGATCAGTAATTGACAATTAGTAGTTCTTCCCCACACATCTGCTTGTTATTCCAGGGTGCACCTAATACACAATCTGTACTTCTCCCAGATTCACTTGTAGGACATCATAATCCATCATCCCACATTTACATGTGGTCAAATTAAGCACTATAACAATTAAGCATGGGGAGACCATATCTGGACCGTGATCCTAACACCAGTTGAAAACAGCAAGCTGTTCTCTTTTTATTCCCAATTAATCTTTCTTTCTTTCTTTCTTTCTTTCTTTTCTTTCTTTCCATTCCTAGTAAGAAAATTGCTGACAAACTCCCTTCCCATGTGTCCATTGTCAAGTCAATGAGCCACTGCAAATACAGACAGAAAAGAAAGAGTAAATAAAAACTTGCAAGATGCACACCAATCATCAAGATTTGTAGCACACCATCAACCAGTTCATAGTACTTCATATAGTATCCATCAAACAGCTCTGGGCCCTAAGGAGATTGCAATCTAAAATGTAACTCAGGAAAGAAGGCTACAGAGGGTGGATAGGAAGAAGAAGGCAAGGGAAAATGAGAACCAAATATAGCTATCAGCAGATTGGTGCTGGAGGTAAAGATTCCTTTCCTGGCTCAGAACAACAGTGATCAGCCAGAAACCTCAAGCAAAAGCTTTTGAGGGTCTGCAACTCTTTCCTAGGTAAGCTAGAATGAGACCCTCCTTGCTCTACTTTTGTAGGCACTCACATACTAAAAGTTTTATTTCAGAGGGAAAAAAACTGATCTCACTTAGCGTCAGACAAGATCTGGTGCTTTCAAAGTCTTTCTGTTTTTGTTGTTGTTGTTGATGATGATGATCTTTTGTATTTTTAAAAGCAATACCCTAAAGGCAACAGTTCCTGTCTGATCTTGGAAGTACTGCTCTGGTCAGTGCTCGGATGGGAGATTGCTAATGAACAGCCCATGCTGTAGGCTTTATTTCAAAGGAAGGAACTTGCAAAACTACCTCTGAGTATTTCTTGCCTAAGAAAACCCTATGAAATTCATCGGGTCACCATAAGTCAGCAGGCGACTTGAAGTCATGTGCGCTCTCTCTCACAGACACATTCAATTTATTTTAATAGGGAAGTCACCTTCATGGAACCAACTGGTTTAATGGTTTGAGTGATGGACTACAACTCTGGACATCAGGGTTCAATTCCCTGCTCAAGCATAAAAACCCACTGGATGATCTTTAGCAAGTCTCACTCTCTCAGTCTCACCAGATGGCAATGGAAAACCCTCTCTGAAGAAATGTAGGGTTGCCATAAGTAAAAAATGACATAGAGGCACACAACAATAAAGTAACCTTCAGTTCAGGCTTTGGGGAAAAGGCAGGATGATGATGATGATGGTGATGATGATGATGATGATAAAAATAATAGCAGCAGCAATTCTATAGCACTTTCACCCATGGAGCACATAGCACAAAAAAAAAAAAAAAAACCCAGCATCCTGTCTACAGTTGGTGCCCTATGCTCATGTGCTATATCTTTCTATTGGAGCAAGAGTTGGAAATGCACAGAAAACTTTCTGCACACAAGGGAATAACTTGAAAAGAAGAATCAGTACAATACCTCCAAAATACCACAAAAGACAGTAGCATTGGCGGGGGGGGGGGGGGGGAGAGGAGGAAGAAATAAGAAAGAAAGAGAGCAATGTCCAACCAAGCTATGAACCTATAGGTTCTTTTCTGTAGCTTAAAAACCTCTTCTCTGTGTCCATTTCAAATATCTCCACCACACTCTGTGCAAGCCGGTTCAAATGAAACCCTTTTTATTTCTCCCCTGGAACTCCGTTCCTTCGCTGACCTCCTTTCCTGACAAGAGTCACGTTTACAAAAGAATCTGGTTTGGCAAAGCTACATCTGCCCTCAAATCCACACAGAAAGAAAAGTCATTCAGCATCACCATTTGGGCCCTCCTGTTGAAGTTTCTCCTAGGACAAGGTGGAAAACAGGTTAACAACAACAACAAAAGTTTTAAAAGAATACCTCATGGCTCCAAGTAGACCTGAAAGCAATGGCTGATCCTCTGCAACACTTCCTGCTTTGTAACTAGTTGTGTAGGGCTTTTTTTGTTTTAAAAAAACAGACTTCAAGCCTATTTCTCAGTTTCCTTTGTGGTTTGGCAACTTGCTAATACATCCGTTTAGCAGTAAACTCTCTCTCTCTCCCCCAACTGCCATTTCTGCTCTAAGAAAACGCTTTGGTGTTTTAGCAATTTATAACTATGTTTAAGGTACAACTGGGTCAGAAGAGGATGGAAGACAGGTTGTCTCATAATTCATTACAGCCACATGAAACAATTTTTCATTAAAAGATACCCATTGATTACTCCAAACAAGTTTTAGTTTACATGCACACTGTGCAGATCTCAAAGAAAGTGGTAGATGCAATATAGTAGTTCTGCATTCAGTTGCAGTCCCAGTTACTATGTAGTTTGTGTGGTGATGTCTACTACATCAGACTATTTATCTACCCACCCAGTCATCTATTCAGATGAGGCCACCAAGGCTGCCTCTGCACTGCACCAATAATCCAGTCTGACATCAGCTGAATTGCCATGGCTCAATGCTATGGAATTTTGGAAACGGTGGCACCAGAGCTCTCTAACAGAGAAGGTAAAGATCTCACAAAACTACAATTCCCAGCATTTCACAGCATTGAACCATGGCAGTTAAAGTGGTGTCAAAGTGGATTATTTCTGCTGTGTGGATGCAGCCCAAGCTAATTTATGAATAGATAGTGAAATCACTGGGATGCAAAAAAGTATCTCTTTCAGGTTATGGTGACCACAGATATCTATTCAAAGAAATATCTGTGTTAGTACGCCTCAGTATGCAAAGAGATCTTGGAGCATTAACTGAAAGAAAGATGTCTGAAGCATAAGATTTTTACAGACTGGTTCTAGTTCATCAGATAGATTTCACTAAGAATTATGTTTAAGTGCCCATTCAGTCATGAATCTTGAAAATTAGATGACCTTAAACCAGTCGCGCTCTCCTCCTGACCTACTTCACAGAGTTGTTGTGAAAATAGGGGGGCAGCATGTGCACATCTATATCAGAAGACTAGATGAATAAAATAAAATAAAGAGGGGGTCTTAGCTCTGTAACTTCTCCCATCCATTTCATTTAACTCTCTCCCAACTATGGTCACTTTCCTTCAGTTTTTTTAAAACGGATCTTATGCAACAATGAAACAACTACAAGTAACAGCAAAGTATCTGCAGAGCGCCATCCTCTTGAATTGGGAGCCTTCTGAAAAACAGCAAATAGGTGGGCACAGAGAGAGAGAGAGAGAGAGAGAGAGATGCCACTTTGAAATTTCTGCCAGCCAGATGAGTAGGGAATTATGCTAAGAAGAATGGGGAACTTTTTGCAAAGGAGAATCGGGAGGCAGGGCCAACTCCATTTTGTTGCATGAGGGACAATTCCAGCTGGCACTCCTCACTCTCTCAAGGCAAGGTGCAAAGTATCCAATGCCAGCTGTTAAGTGTATACATGAGACTGAAATCTGCATAAGCATTTTCCTCCCTCCATGTCTGTAAAAATAAAACACAGATTGACTATCCTTTATCTGAAATACTTGGGACAGAAGTGGTTTGAAATTCGGATTTTTTGAGTCTTTGGAATGTTTACATATACATAAGGAGATATCTTGGGAGATGGGACCCTAAAATCTAAACATACAGTAAGATTCATTTATGTTTTGTATACACCTTATATGCATAGCCTGAAGGTAATTTTATATATGCTACTTTAAATAATTTTGTGCATGAAACAAAGTTTGTGTACACTCAACCATCAGAAAGTGAAGGTGTCACTATCTCCACTACTCATGTGGATGATTTTGGAGTATTTTGGATTTCAAAATTCTGGATAAAAGATACCCAAATTGTACTATTAAATACTGAATAATTTGCTACCCTTTCATAATAGTTCTTGCCTGAGGCAACTCTTCCACCCTGCCTAATGGGAAGATCAACCCTGAAAAGAAGAATAAAGAAGGTGCTTAAATCTTCCGTGATGATTCTCCCCAGAATATCCCCTTGGTTGTGTTTATCTCTCTCCACCTTTTATTTTTACCTATGTAGGACTCCAACACTGTATGAAATCCAACTCAAGGGAAAGGGAGGACTCTGAGTTGCTGCCCTTTGAAAGAGAGAATTAAAACACTGGTGAAGGTTGAATGTTCCTCTCCTGCCCACACATAACTGGTGAAGAAATCCTCCACATTATATCTCAGCAAGCTGAGCACTGAGGTTACAAATATTCACCAAGGTAATATCTAGTTATATCTCTTTACACCTGGACTCCATTATAGGGCAAATGGTAAGGCTATAACGCCGGCCTAAGCATCACCATTTAAGAAATAAACACTGCTCTCCCTCCTTTGAAAACATTCACAGAAATAGAGTCTAAAATATTTCAAGAATCCTCTGGATGCATGCAGCTGCTTCATTCGCCCTCTTCACAGAAACATCTCATGGTCAGGAAACACATGAGATAGGAGTGGGACCGCTGAGATCAACAGATGCCCAGGCTTTAGCATCTCCATGTTTGGTTGAATGTGTGAAAGCCAAACTCTCAGAACACTAGCCACCAGAGAATGGGAGCAGAAAAAGTCTTCTGAGCTTCCCATGGGTATTTGATGCCACTGTGAAAAAATAAAGCACTGGGCTAATCTTCTTTTGTGCATATGACAAGGGGTATATGGAGGCATCCTGTGGTCAGAAATTTGGCATGGAAAGAGTATTTGAAGAAATATTTGAAAAATGTCAAAAATGTGTTTCTTGAATGTCAGAAAGCCTATCAAAGAGAATCCTGGGCTGATAAGAATCTTTGCAACTCAGGACAATTTTTGTACAAAAGTTGCATGTGAGGTTTTTTTTTTTGTATGTGCAAGAAACACAAAAAAGTATGAATTTTGCACAGAAGGAATCCTCAACGACAGCATTTTCCGCAAAGGAAACAATATCTTTGTACAGAAAATGCTGTTTGATTTACAATGTTGTTTCTTCTGCAGAAAATATTGCTTTCTTTGTAAAAAAGAATGTAACATGTATTTTTGCACAGAGCAAGTCCTGAACTGTGAAAAAGTCTGCACATTTTTTGAAGACTGTCTCATAGTAGGAATAAAATTGCTAAAATTACTCATTGCTTCCTATGAGATTGAGATTAGTCCATCTCTAGCAGAAATCTTGATCATATAGGGTTGCTGACAGGACCAACCCTATAAGGCAGAGTGAAGCAGTGGCTTCAGGCAGCAGCATCTGATAACAACTAGTAGCAAATTCTCAGTTACTTACTTTGTTGTTAGTGTGTGTGTGTGTGTAATATTTTTGAGGGATGGCTAAAGTTGCTTAGGTATTTTTACCTGATGAGACAAAATAATTTGGAAGATTTTGCATGCTGTGCACCATGGCTTGATCAAGAAGAGGGAGGACTGACAGGCCTTTCTCATGATGGCCTTGGTTAGTGATTGTGTACAGCTGCAGAGATGTAGGAGTGTTTTTCATGCGTTTAGTTCAGAGTTGGGAATCAGACATTGTTGGACTACACGTTCCAACAGCCTTATCCAGAAGAACCAATGATAAGGGAGGCCACATGATAACCACCCTTGATTTCACCAAATGTATGACACACGTCATGTGCCAAAGGCTAGATAGCAAATTTTATTCCCTTTCCATACATTCATTTACTGCACAGAGGGTTTGTGCAAAGGCTACTGAATCTGACAGTTAAGTCTCTATCTCAGTCCATTCTAAAAAAAATGAAATGACAAACTTGCAAATATACCTCAGCTTCTACAAATACAGCAGGTACTGAACCATGGGCCTTTTTTATATCCACTCCTGTACAACCATTAAACCTTCAGCTGGTATTCTCTTCTTGACTGTACATACCTTCTCTCTTTCACCACGGCTGACAGGCTGCTAAACCTTAACAGTAAAGCACGTAATTGCTCATCTTGCTGGCTACCTAAGTGCATCCTGCTAATGAAAGTTAAGCCTTTAAGGATTACAGGGAGAGCCAAAGTGACAAATTATTATGCCCATCTCATAAAAGAAATATCACTGCAAAAAGAAACTTAAGTGCTGAAAGCCCCTCTCGGTAATGCGTAGCACGCTCTAATTTTAGATGATTCGCTGGTCACCAGAGAGTTTGCAGTGCGTACGGCCCGGCCCAGCTCAATCAAATGACTTTTTTTTTTATCTCTATGGCTGCAGGTCATATTATCTCATGAATGAACTGTTATGTAGGTCAGTTAAGAGCTGTCTCCTAATTGAATGCACGTTTCAGCAATGGCATTCATGCCCTAGATATCAACATTCATGATAAAAAGGGGGTGGGTGAGAAGCAAGGTGGTGGAGAGGGGAGCAGTAAGAAAGGGAGAATGTGGACTGGAAGCTAGATTTATTGGGTCATTTTAAGAGTCTTCATGTCCCAAATTATTGGAATGGAGTAGGTACCAGGTATGGAAAGAATATTCAGAAATACTTGAACGATGGTCAAAACCATTATTCTCAAGTGGTTGGGAAACCCTGATGAAGAGGATCCTGGACTGACAAGAATCTTTGCAGTTCGGAATTTATTCTTCACAAAATATGCACTCTTTTGGCAAAAAAAAAATAGCATTTTGTCCTAAGGACACAGAATTTTCCGCATAGTCTATTATTTTCTTTACAGAAAATACTGCTTTCTGCACACACACACACACACACACACACACACACACACACCAGGAGCCCTGGTGGCGCAGTGGTTAAATGCCTGTACTGCAGCCATTCACTCGAAACCACAAGGTTGCGAGTTCAAGACCAGCAAAAGGGCCCAAGCTCGACTCAGGCTTGCATCCTTCCGAGGTCACTAAAATGAGTACCCAGACTGTTGGGGGCAAATTAGCTTACTTGCTAATTAGCTTACTTGCTGTTCACCGCTATGATCTTTGGAATAGCGGTATATAAATAAAACAAATTATTATTATTAATTATTATTATTATTATTATATATATACCGTGCAAAAATTTTGGGCTGAACTGTAAATTTTCTTGTAGTGGGAAGAAATTTGCCCATGGCTTCTTTTGAGAACAAAATTAGTAAATAATTAAGTCCTTAGGGAGTAAAAATGTACAGCATACACCAGTGCAAGCTTAATATCACAAATAGATAATACTATATTGAATGGCCTTCCCCTCTAATAAATATATTTATCATTCTAATCTTGTTTTATAAAAAAATTATCTTGTTTTATTTTAAGATTGCTTTGCAAAGATTAAATTCTTGAAATAAAATCCTGGTACACACGGGCAGGGAAACGCCACCCCTCCTTGCTGCGGATCGTTCCCAGAGCAGTCAAACTGCACTGGAACGATAGGTAGCCAGGAAGAAGCTTCCTAGAGTAGCTTCTTCCTTGCCCCATCATAAGGTCTGTAATGCAGCCCTATGATGCCACTTCCTGTGTGTGATGTGTGGATGCTACGCATCATGTATGTAATCATGGCAGCCACTGTATGGCAGCATGTTCTAGGGTTCTGGATCCTGCAGCTGCTGTGTGCTTCAGAACCCTAGAATTAGTGCCGCTACACCGCTTCCTCTCTGTGTGTACCGGGCCAAAGTGAGGATATTATGAAAAGATGCGGTATAATGTTGGATGAGGGTTGCACCCACAATGCAGAAATAAACCAGACAGATATCACTTTAACTGGCATGGCTTAATGCTATGGGATTCTGGGAACGGTAGTTTGTTGTGGAACCAGAGCTCTCTTACAGAGAAGACTAGTGTCTCACAAAGCTACAATTCCCTTAATTCCATAGCATTGATCCATGGCAGTTTAGGTAGTGTCAACCTGGATGATTTCTGCAGTGTAGATGAAGCCTAAGACTTTGGAAGACCAAAGTTCAAATATCTGATCAGCCTTGGAAACCTTTCCTGATTAAAGTGCCCAGCCACAGAATGACTGCCCCCACATCATGTATTAGCCCACCACTCTGTCCTTGTTATATTTTTATTATGTTTTTAGTTGTGTTTTTAATAGATATTTTAATTGTAACATGTTTAATCCTGTTTTAAGGAGGGGAATTTGGGATATAATGTTATAAATGTGGATATTTTAATATGGTGTGAGCTGCTTTGATTGTCTAGAGACAGAAAAATGGGATAAAAATAAAAGTATTATTATTATTATTATTATTATTATTATTATTATTATTATTATCCCAATATATGGTCTGGAGCAGGTTATACACTCTCATCCTGAGTGGAAGGCAGTGACAAACCTCTTCTGAATAAATCTTGCTAAGAAAATGTTAGGAAAAAGTCAACCAAATGGAGTTGACTTGAAGGTATGCTACAACAAAGTTATGACAAAATGTGCAGAAACCCTCTTATTCTCAGGCAGTGGGGCAGGAGAAATTGTTGAAATTATTCATTCTTGCATGCAAGAGTCAAATAAGTGAAATGTCACATCCCTAATTCATTATATGAATCAAAGATGTAATTGTGAACATGTTTTAAAAGCAATAATAACTGGCCATTGACGTCACTGACAGTGAACAAATCTGAATTCAAAATGTCTAGTTTTTACTTTCAGCCCATTAATGTTTGCAGTTTAATTATAATAACCAAATTCAAAAATTCTGGTGTTTGTCCATAATATAATGGGATACGGGATAGACATGGTCAGCTTACCCCTGGCTTGGATCTGAAATAGAAACAGAGATGAAGGCTTAGCTTCTGTCTCATTCTCAAACTGGCTGAGTCATGCTTGTATTTATACGATGTTACAGAGCTGAGCCTTTAGGGAGTGTTCCACATAAAGTTTGCAAAATGCTTAACTAGCCATTTGTTGATTTAATGTCACAATTACGAGAGAGAAGCAAAGCATGCAACTGCTCTTGTGCTTAATATCAGCAGAAATTGACAAGCAGTGCAAAAGGGCTTGACTGAAACAAGGATTTAACAACTCATGCAAAGCTGGGCTCACAATGATTTGTAAGCTGTAACATAACAAAATGGAGACTCCAGGATCAGAGGCAGTGTATCATGACCTTCTTGGGGGCTTCTTGGAGGCATCTGGTAGATCACTGATGGAGACAGATTTTCCATTTTTCTCATCCTTGTTTGGAAATCCGTGTGTTCTGTGATTGCTATCTTATTATTCTGGAAACCCAAAAAGATTAGTAACATTGGAAGTTGCCTTATATCATCTCAGACTATTTGCCAGTCTGGTTCAGTAGGATCTGCTCAGAGTGATCAAGATTCTCTGGCAGAAGTCTTCCCCATCTCCTGCTATCTGAACCTTTAATCAGACATATTAGGAAGTGAACCTTCATGTGCTTGACCATGAGGGTGCCAGTTCAGGATAATCCCAGGCCCTGAGGCTTCTGGATCAAAATCGTAGTCCTAGAGATAGCCCTTGGTGAAGTCATTAGGCATTAAGAACCAACCATGGATGATCACAGATTTTCACTGAAATATACACTCATATACAGTGAGAGCACATATTTACCCATCTGGAAATTAAGACAGAAATCTTAGCCAAAAGTGCTGTTCCCAGATTAAGGTGAGATGGAGACAGGACATATGTGTGTGTGTGTGTATTGTTCCTTCTCATTTACTTAGGGAGACAGGAGGGGGACCCTAGGCTGTACTGAAGCAATCTGAGAGACAAACCAAAACAAAGCTGAGCCTTTGTTTATATGAGTAATTTCCAGAGTGGCTTGACCATTGGACTACAGCTCTTGAGATCAAGGTTTAAATCACCACTCAGCCATGGAAACCCACTGAGTGGCCTTGGGCAAGTCACACTCTCTCAGCCTCAGAGGCAGGCAAAGGTAAACCCTCTTTGAATGAATCTTGCCAAAAAAACTCTGGGATAGGTTGGAAATGACTTGAAGGCACATAACAACAACAAAAACAAACAAACAAAAAATGAAATGATAAACTATACTGGACTATATAATTTCAGGTTGCAGGAAGGAGGAACACAAATCTTTTACCCTATAAAATTTACCAATATGGTAGAAGCCTGGGACCAGAGTGGCATGGTGGTTTGAGTACTGTATTACAACTCTGGAGACCTGGAAGGCATGCAACAGCAACAGAAGCCTAGAATGTTTAGTATAAAATTTTCAATATGTAGGCCAATTTTTAGATGCTACTGTTGTTGTTTTTATGTACCAATAGTCTGAAGCCCTATAGTCCCAGAATAGTGTTACTTCATATTTGTTTCTTTGATTTACTGGTATGTGTTTTTCCAGTTTTAGTTGCAAATGGGGTGGGGAATAAAAGAATGAGGTTTCAGAAGCAAAGGGGGAAAAACAGATGAAAAGCCAAAAGCAAGGAAAGCACAGGACACTTAGAGCAAAACATCAATTCTGTGGATAGCCAAGCAAGTGTTGTTCCAACTGATAATATATGCTATTTTGAAGGAGAGATCATAGGGAAATATGATTTCTGATACATGACACAAACTTACAAGTGCCTGGCTAATGTATGATCAGGATTGTCACCATATGAAATGTACTGTTTTTGTCTGAGAGGTACCTACTCTTTTCACTGATGTGCACACATGCCATTATTCCAATTCCTTTCTTCTGAAAATGAAGTATCTGTATCTAAAAGCACTAAGAAAATCTATGGTGGATCAAGATGATAGGTATAGACCTGGGATTAAATTGGAGTCATTTGGCTTGATTGCAAGTGTGTGTCTGTATGTGTGTGTGTGTGTGATGGTGCTGTTGTCAAGATGCTCCCCAGTGGAAAGGAAACACATTGTGAATTAAATTAGCTTCACTTGGCAAGGAGGAAGCCCCACAATGACTGCCTGGATTACTTTAAAAGCTAAGATTTTCAATTCCTTAAGGCAATCAAATTCCACTAGCTCAGGGACTTTTGCCTCTGTGTGTGTGTGTGTGTCTGTGTGTATTTCCTTAGCCCAGTCCATTTCTAACAGTTGGCTGACTGCATATTAAACTAGTCCCAAATTTGCTAAGATGCCAGGCACTTCAAGAGGAAATTGGCACAACAGCTAAAGGAAACATCATCTTCTTTGGTCAGAAAAGGAGGAAGATGATTGATTGGAACAGATTCACTGCCAAACTCAAGAGCCTAGAAAGTTACTTTTCAGGATGAATGGATTGAATGACATGCAGAATTCAGCTGAGGAAGAGTGATGCTCCAGGTCCCCAGTTGCATCCTAAAACTTGCTCAGTTATAGATGACTTCCGCTTGTAATTCAATTCAATCTCCTTAAAAGTAACTTCCCAAGAATTCCACCCTACTACAATAGGAGAAAGATCAAAAGCCAGAAATTTTGTAGTGGGAGGAGCTAAGGATACATAGAAACAGAGAGGCAATAAAGCAGCATAAAACAGGGAAACACCAAATACAAATAGCTTGATTGTTTCAAAGTGAAAACTCTCTAAAAGTTCATCAGTCTCTCTGCTCTCTTGGCAATCATTGATCAGAACTTCAGTATTTCCTATAATTTGAGCCAATAATATTTTCTACAAAGAAGTAAAATCACCTACAAACCAACCCATTGGGTAGAATACTGCCAGTACATCTCTGTAATTTTATCACAAAGAGGAATTCTATGGCTGTATTTGAACATGGGTACACATGTGATGGATGCAGAGATAGGGGAGAACAGACCAGACAACTTGAGTAAGGAAGGTTGGTGCCATGGAAGGCTGCAGCAGGCATTGGTTATGGAAGCCCATTGCATTCGTAACTGATAGATACAGATCTTGGACTGGGCCAAAACCAATTAAGCATTAATTTTGGTCATAGCACACAGAGTTTTGTTCAAAATATATGAAATTCTTGCAATTTTATTGAAAGAACAAATTGCATAAGCACCCACCTAGTTGGATGTTCACACAGAAGAAAAGAAATGTCCCCACTCTGTTCCCACACCAACCTGTTCAGATTATGTATGGGGCCAAAACGGGTGAAACAAGGGCTTAATTCATGCTTTTCTGATTCCCTGGAGTAAAAAGAGTCCCCTTTTACTCCAGATCAGGGTAGAACATGTGAACTGCACACTGGTGCAGGGATGCAGAAGGAGCATCAGTGAGCAAGTGAACCACTGTCTTCTTCCCAGTCAGAACATACAATTCCCCACCACAGCATTTTCACTTTGAAGTTTACACAGTTCCTCCAGCACTATTCCTGTTGCAGATGTACAAATTGATTGCACAACTACACATTAGCACAACAATACCATCAGTACAGTGCACTGATGCGCAATAGCATGGCCGCTGTCCTATGAGTCATGGGAAAAGAAGGAGAGAAGTATCCCAGGGAGTGTGGACAGTGCTGTGGACATCAGCCCATTGTGGATGCTGGTTGTGTGGACAACTTATCCCCCCACCAATGGATCTGAAAGCCCTGATGGTAAACTGGGTTTTTCGCATCCAACCAGATACAGACCTAATCTCTTTACTTTGTTCTGTCATTGTTGTTGTGTGCCTTCAAGCCATCCCCGACTTACAGCAACCTTAAGGAGACTCTATCATGGGGCTTTCTTGGCAAGATTTGTTCAGAGGAGGTTTTAGTGCTGATCATTTCTGATGCTCCAAAGGCAAGGTGTAGGCTGTAGAAGAAATGAACACAACCCACCCTACCTATGGAACAACATCTATGGAGATTGCAAAAGATGAAGCTTGCATAAAAGAGTCATAGCACAGGAAAGAGGGAAGGGGAGAGGATACACTTGCAATGTTTACCACCCATGCACCAAGGGATTTCATGCCTTTCTCTCTTTCTCCACATACTCTCTTCTATCCCCCACCTCAAAGCACTTGCCTGGATTGGAGGAACTACAACCACCAAAGACAAAAACATATTGCCCAGGGGTGAGCCCTGTACCCTTCCCAGCATCTTCAGATCCTCTGTGTCTGAAACAGCTGTTATCTTGAAGAGTACAGCAGAAACATCCCTGTCCTTGATGCAGCATCTCTGTTTAGTCAATTCTAAGCCTGGTAAGCTCCACCCCCACCCAGCTTTAGAAATCCACATCACAAAAAAAAGAGGGTATGGGGTGGGGACAGAAAGAGGGACGGAGACATCTTTGCTTGGCAAATGCCCCCTCTTCAAGGGGGCTAAATATTCCTTGTCCTTCAGCAGTGCCAAGCTTTCAAACACACTCTTGCTCTACTATTCACAGTTTTTCCTGGAGAAGAGGCCAATTCCTTCTCTCCTCTGGCACACATCCTCAGCTTTC